>NW_007863778.1:0-611 GCF_000696425.1 Galeopterus variegatus
ATCAAAAGTTGGTATTTGATTAAAGGATCCTTTTGCTAATTTCATTTATCAGTTATATAAATTCTTGTTTCTGTCAGAGAAGAGTATGGGAGGTAGTATAGTGTGATACTTAAAAACAGGCTATGGCATTGAAATCCTTGGATTAAATCCTAAGTGTCTGATTCCTGGCTGTATGATCTCGGGAAAGTTAGCTAAACTATCTTTATCTTCATCTTGTTAAAAGTTATATGAAAAGACTGATAATAGAAATTCCACGAAATTGTTTTAGGACTTAAATCAGTGGATCTCAAGCGAGGGAGAAATTCTGTTGCCCAGGAATCCTTTGTCAATATCTGCAGATATTTTTGGTTGCTACATATGAGGGGAGGGGTTGCTATTGGCATGTACTAGGTGGAGCCTAAGGATAATTCTAAACATCCTACAATGCACAGAAACTGCCCCCTCCCCAACAAAGAATCATTAAGCCCAAATTGTTGATAGGGCTGAGACTGAAAATTTCTGGCTTAAATGAATAACTTGTATAAAACATTTAGAACAGTGATTCTCACACAGTAAGTGCTCAATAAAGAATTAACAGCTATTCTTTTTTTTTTTTTTTTTTTTTTTTTTTT
>NW_007863779.1:0-611 GCF_000696425.1 Galeopterus variegatus
TGCGATATGGCAGAAGCAGAGAGAGAGACTCTCACCTGTTCTCCTTTTAAAGTCCTCAGAACCACACCTGTCCACTAGGGCATGGTCCTTACAATGATATCTTCTCTTCAAGGTCCCACCTTTCAATTATCATAATAGGATTTCCCACCCAGAACACTTACAGTGGGAATTAAGTTACATAAACTTTGGAGTGGGGGACATTCGATCCACTGCGGGATCGTGTTAGTCATTTATATCAAGGGTGGGGGACATTCAATTCACTGCAGGGATCATCTTAATCATTTATTTCAAGAGGGAAAAATGAGGCCCAGAGATGGTCAGGAATGTCTTAAAATCACAGGGTGGAAATAAAACAGAGGCATCCTTAATCCCCCCAAAACACCATTTTCACTGCATTGCAATGCCCTCCCCATAATTTTCCCAGCCTTCCTCTGCACTCAGGGATGAGGGACAGAATTGAAGATGGATCATTCAGTTGGGCACTCCCCTTCACTTACCAATCTGATTCAGGGTCTGTTCCTCAAGTCAGCTGCTTTCCATTACCCACAGAACAATAACTACCATCCATTTTACCAGGGACTGAGCTAAGTTCTTTACCAAGCCTACATGTG
>NW_007863780.1:0-611 GCF_000696425.1 Galeopterus variegatus
AAAAACTGTGTGAGAATTTACTTTTCCCTTTTCATCTTTTTGACCTTCCACCATTTTTCATGTTTATCATACCAAGAACTGAAGATTCATGTTAACCTTTAAATAACTGCTTTGCACTTAGCATGTAAGGGCACGCATTTAGCTGAACCACTTACTATATTCACTTTGTACAATGTCTTTTATGATAAGTAGTCTTAAACTTTATTCTTATAAATAAAAACCAGGGAAAATTTGTGTTGACATATAAAAGAACTGTGGAGGCTTTTCCCAAAGGCCTTTTAAAAAATAAGACTTCAAGTGTATATTTTACTTGTCAAACTAATGACAGCTTGTGATTCTTCAAGTTATTCTGCTTTTCTTTGTGTCAACTTCCTAACTGCTTTGCATTTCATTGCAATCTGTCTAGAAACCCAATGCAAGGGTTAATATCTAAAACAAGTAATCTCACACTCAAGAACCTACTTTTAAAATAATTAATTTTAAGTGGAAAGGCACACTTTGTACAAGTACTCACTTTGTGAAATTTCCATAAAACCAGGTGTATGCTGTGTACTGAATTAAAGAACTCTGTAACTATGAATCAAAGTATTCATGAAAAAATAACTAAATGA
>NW_007863781.1:0-611 GCF_000696425.1 Galeopterus variegatus
TGTTAGCCTCATAAAATAAGTTTTGAGGTGTCCCCTCTTCTTCAATTTTTTTGGAAGAGCCGAGAAGGATTGGTGTTAATTCTTTAAATTAAATGTTTGGTAGAATTCCAGTAAATCCATCTAGTCCTGGACTTTTCTTCACATGCAGGCTTTTGATTATTGATTTAGTATTTTTATTGGTTATAGATCTGTTCGTACTTTTTAGGTCTTCATGATTTAGTCTTGGTAAGTTGTATATTTTTAGTAATTTATCCATTTCTTCAAAGTTACTGAATTTTTGTGTATAATTATTCATAGTAGTCTCTTATAATCCTTTTTATTTTTGTGGCATCAGTTGTAATGTCTCCACTTTCATTTCTAATTTGGTCTGAGTCTCCTTTCCTTTTTTCTCTCCTTGTTCATTTCTGATTTTATTTATTTGTGTGTTCTCTCTCTCTTTTTAGTCTAGCTAAAGCTTTGTTAATTTTATCTTTTCAAAAACCAACTCTAAGATTTGTTGATTTTTCCTTTGTTTTTCTATTCTATTGTTCATTTATGCTGTAATCTTTATCATTTCTTTCCTTCTGATAACAGGCTTAGTTTATGCTTCTTTTTCTAGTGTCTTGAGGTAT
>NW_007863782.1:0-611 GCF_000696425.1 Galeopterus variegatus
CAGGGGTTGCTGGCAATCCTAACTGTCCCTTGGCTTGCAGCTGCATCACTCTAGTCTCTGCCTCTGTTGTCACATGGCATTCTTCCTGTGTGCCTGTGTCTTCATGTGGCCTGATAGGGACATTAGTCAGTGGGTTTAGGCCCACCCTAATCCAGTATGACAATATCTTAACTTTACTAATTACCTCTGTAGAGATACTATTTCCAAACAAGGTAGCATTCTGAGGTTCCAGGTGAACATGAAATTTTGGGGGGAAACAATTCAACCAAGTCCAGGTTATATATGAGAATGTCCCAGTATTTTAGGAGATGATGCTGAAGTATATGGATGCTGATGTCTGCAACATACTCTCAGGTGGTCCCTCAATAACAATAAAATCATGTGCACATTTATGCAGAGGGAGACAAAACACAATGTATAGTAATGTTAATAATTGATGAATTTCAGTGAAGGGTATATGGGTTGTATAATTTTTGCAACTTATCTATATAGGCTTAAAATTTTTCAGAATAAAAATATTTTTTAAAAAAGCAAAAGAAAAAACCACCAAAAAACGATCATATACATTTTTCCTCTGGACATTGTCATATTTGGAATGGCGCCTGAAAAAA
>NW_007863783.1:0-611 GCF_000696425.1 Galeopterus variegatus
TTGTCAAACGAACTGATGCAGTTTAGCATAAGGTCAAACTCTCCCTAATTTCATTTTTTCTAGTTTATTCGCTTTTTTATTAGTCAAGGAGAGGAAGGAGTGAGTGAAGTAACAATATACAAGCAATGAATGATAGTTTCATGATGAGTCAAGCCAAGATATTAAATAAGAAAAACAAGGCAACCTGATTTTATCTTAAATACTGGCCTGTTACTTTAGTTTAAAATAACAGTGGTATTTGAGTTTAGAGCCAATATTCTGGTCTCAGTAGAAAACTAATGCCTTTCTTTGGCATTGATAAATCATTAAGCATCTATCCTGTTTCATCAACAAAAAAAGCTTACTGTCCTCAGCAGTAAATAACCTGCATTGCCTTCAATCAGACAAATTAATTTGTATCTCTATCCCCAGCTATATCTATTACCATACATCCATTTCATCAGAGAAATTCCAAACTATCACTATGGATTTTGTTTACTTTTATATTGGATTGCATAGCAAACTGAACATGTATAAAATGATAAAGGAAAAATCCTTCATAATAGGATTTTTATGATAAATAGATGACTACTAGTTCTACAACTTTCAGGCTGGATTCCACACTGGACTGC
>NW_007863784.1:0-611 GCF_000696425.1 Galeopterus variegatus
AAGACATTTGAATACTTTTAAGGAAATTAAAATTGTTTCTAATAGATATGAATTTCAAAACTAAAATATTTTAGAGAAAATATCAAGTTATACCCAAGAAACAACTACTCCCAAGTTGTAATCAAGCCTAAATTATTTACATAAAATATTATTGATATTATAGTCATATTGTCAGAATTATTAGTATATATACATAGAAAGAGTTTCTATGAAAAATTATAAAACCTTCTTTTAACTGTAAAAGAAATAAGAAAATTTTAATGTAAGAACTGTATTTGGAAGAGATAGGCATAACTCCAAATGTAATTTCAAAAATATACTTAGAAATTTCTTTCCACTGTGAAGTAAAATAAAACAAATAGGAGATAATTGTCTAAAGAGAACTTTAAATGAAAATATCAGTTTAATAAAGGAAGCAGTTAATAATATAATAAAAACATTCACATATATCTGCATCTACATATACACATAGATCTGTATATTTCTCTGTATGTGTATTTCTGAATGTACTGTATTGAAATCATTTTATAAAAGAAAATATAGTTATTTAAAAAATGCAACAAGATATAAGGAAAAATCAAGAAAAAGTTTGAAATAAAGATCACAATCAT
>NW_007863785.1:0-611 GCF_000696425.1 Galeopterus variegatus
AAAGTGGCCACGGCCAGAAACGCTCCAAACAGTTTTTTCTTTCTCTCATTGTGGCTTCTCCCCCTTTGTGAATCTATAGATCTCTCCTCCTCTTCCCCTGAGCTCCAGTGGCCCCAGCTTGGCTGATGTTACATTTTTATAGTTGTAAATTGGTTGATTTGTGGGAGAGAGTGATGATGGGAACCATCTATTCCACCATCTTGACTGGAACTCCACATGTCACATTTTAAGTAGTTTTTGAATTGACATGTCTTTAGGCAGAGTACCCCAAAACACTCACCACTCTACCATAGTTTCCTGTCATTGCCCATTGTCTTGCACTGATGTGATTCACTCATTGGCTATACTTGTCTGGTCCCTGTAGCCTTTGAGTTTGCAAACCATGTATGGGGAAGTAAATATTCTTTGAACTGGGAAATCAGTAATATATTTTGGAAAGAGAACTGACTAGCATTTGGAGTCCTAAGTTTGCTATTGACCAGATGTTACTGAGCAAGGTCTCGCTGGCTGCTGTGCACAGATGCCAATACCATGGTACTGGGTTTTGAGAAAAGAAAAGGCTTTTTTTCATGAGGTTGACTGGTGTGGAGACAGGAGGCAAGGCTGTCAAA
>NW_007863786.1:0-611 GCF_000696425.1 Galeopterus variegatus
CTCTAAAGCCTTCATCTAACGGTGGAAATACACAGAGAAACTTGTACTTCCTACCCAGTTTTAAAAAATGTGGCAGTGTATTGCTTAGAAATACACACATAGGTGTGAGATACAATTAAATAAAAAATCAAAACAGAAAATTATTAATACTGAAGTTGTGATGCTGTTTGTCTCTGGCAAGAGATAAGAGAGGGAGAAAAGTAAGATATGGGAGTGGGGCACAATTATTTCTATTTCTTAACCAGGGTGATAGGTACTTTAAGCAGTGATTTTAAACTTTCTACTTATACTATATATTTCATAACAAAATATTATTTTTTAAAAAGAGATCTGTCAATGCCTGCTAGCCCAAAAAGGATGACAACCAGACATCATTGCTTCTTGATGGAAATTCCCACCTCTACTATAAAATAGTTTTACTGAAACATCAAAAATTAAAAAAACAGCTTGAATTTGATTAACTTGTGTATTCAACTACAGTGTTTTTCAGGAAATACAGAGGACTGAAGAACATGATAGACTACACAGTGGAGATGGACTCCACAAAATCCAGATTATGTGAAGCCATATGGATTGACCTACTTTCTTCAACACATTAATTACAAAGAAAA
>NW_007863787.1:0-611 GCF_000696425.1 Galeopterus variegatus
AATTACAATGACAATTCATTCCATAAAATTTTACCTATGATATTTAGATTCTAAGAATAATATAACCTTTTTAACTTTAAAAAATGGCAATGCTTATAATATGCCAGAAATTATGTAACTTTAACTATTTAACTTTATGATGAAAATGTATTGGGCACATAGATTTCCAAAATTATTTTAGGTGGCATCCCAGAAAAAAATTTCAATATCACAGCCTGAGGAACTCAAGTCCATGGTTTTAAATACTGATGTGTCACAATAGTTTATCTACGATGCTATTTCTCCCTTGAACTCCAGAGCTGTGTAGCTACTGCCTTTTTTGTCATTTCTATTTGGATGTCTAAGAGGCAGTTAAAATTTAACAAGTCAAAAACTGACTTCTTGATTCTCCACCCCACCCATCCCACCTCACCGCCACCCCCCACCCAAATCTGCACACTTCCCAGTGACATTCTAGTTAGCTATTTGCCCAGACTCCAAATAGCAGAGTCATTCTTTCTTTGCTTTCTCTGACATTCTATATCTGATCCGTCTGCAAATCTTGTGAGCCATACCTTAAAATTATATCCTGAATCCCACCACTTCAACTACATCCACCTCTACTCTTTTGG
>NW_007863788.1:0-611 GCF_000696425.1 Galeopterus variegatus
TGGTACATATACACAATGAAATATTATTCAGCCATGAAAAAGAATGAAATTTTACTATTCACAGCAACATGGATGAGCTTGGAGAAAATTATGTTAAGTGAAATAAGCCAAGAACAGAAAAAGAAATACTGCATATTCTCAGTCATATGTGAGAGCTAAAAAAGAGAATAAAAAAAACCCAAAACCAAATAAAATAATAATAATAAATTAAACTGTTGAAAGGAAAGATAACTGTGGTTACTTGAGGTGGGAAAGAGGATGGGGGATAGTGAGAGGCTGGTTAATGGATACAAAATTACAGATAGATAGGAAAAATAAGTACTATTCATGTTCAGTTGACCCAGGAATCTATAATTAACAATAACATACTGCATGTTACCAAAAGACTGGAAGAGAGGAGATCAAATTTGCACATTACAGAGAAATCATTAAGTTTTGCAATAAGGAATATGCTAATTACTATGAGAAGATCACACATTGTATACATTTATTGAAATATAACTCTATACCCCATACATATGTACAATGTCTCATTAAAAACATTTTTTTAAATCTCTGAGCTTGAGGATATCTCAAGAGAAACCTCTGAAATTAAAAAGCAAAGAAAACAA
>NW_007863789.1:0-611 GCF_000696425.1 Galeopterus variegatus
CACCATATAGGTTTGATTTATTAGGAAAAATGAAGAACTTGTGTCCCTGTGTATTTTTTTTCCCTCTCAGTATTGTTCTTAAATGTTGCCAAAATGTTATTTTCTTTCAGGCAAATCAGAACTAAAAAAGGATTTAAGCCTTCATCTGGAAAACTAAATGGATACGCCAATGTTATTCCTGTAATGGCTGATAGATGAGGTGTCAGCTGTCACCAACAAATCTTCCTAATGCTTTAGTTTAGTGTCTATTCAGCAGCTGGATACATGACACAGCTTGAAGCTTATAATGGCTGCCTAAGGTTTCATTCACTTGATATTTCTTTGTCTTTGAGAGAGAATTTTCCCCAGGCTTGGTCAGTAACAGAAACACAGTTTTGTCTTTCTATCAGAGGGGAATCACAACTGTTCTCTGTGAACTCGATGTATTACCCGGTTCAGAGAGGAGTGTGTCTCAGGAACACTTCCTCATCAAAGGGGTATTACAGTTTTTGAACAAGTACATCTTCAAGGTCAAACATGTTAAAAGTGATAGGAAAAAGAAAAAAAAAAACCAGAACATGGCACATATATTGAATGTTAAAAATCCCTTGGTAAAATTACTCAGTTTCTGA
>NW_007863790.1:0-611 GCF_000696425.1 Galeopterus variegatus
TGAGATCCCTAGGTGTCCCATCTGTCTGCATGGCCCAAGATGGCTCTTCCCATAGCCGCATACCACCACTAGAAAAGGGAGAAATAGTTAGGGGAGGGCATGCCCCACCTCTTTAAGAGAATGACCTGTAGTTGCACACACTGTGTTCAGAGCCTATTAGCCAGAACACAGGCACATGATCATATCCTGCTGTCTGTGCACCCAGTTAAAACTTCAACATTCTGCAAGAGAGGGAGGATGGATGTTGGGGTAACTAGCAGTCTCTGCCATGCCCCCCCATGTGCCTACTCCTCATTCTGCTTTGTAAACTTCTCTTCCTCTGCCCAGTCCTGAAATGCTGATATTCCCTAGGTCTTATCCCACTTCTCTGCCTTTCTCACTTTACATACAAGGTACTTCAACAAGTTCATGGAAAAATGGAATTAAAATACAGTATGAATCTTTCCATGAAGTTTTTGAAGATTGCTTGTATGCTCCCTTGAATTTAATAGCCTACCGAATGTCCTCAGTTTGTACCCACAGGCCGTCCTGCCAGTCCTCACCTCCTTGGTCCACTGCCCAGTCCCATCAGTAGGTTTCTAAGGAAAAACAGATTTGTTTTCACACTAGCT
>NW_007863791.1:0-611 GCF_000696425.1 Galeopterus variegatus
TACTTTCGGGAGACACATCTAAAACATAAGGATACAAAAGGTGCAAGATAAAAGAATGGAAGAAATATAGCAGGCAAATGCTAATCAAGAGATACCTTAGAAGGGTACAGTAATATGAAACAAAATAGACTAAACATTACTGGGGATAGTATAAATTTACAATAACAAATGTTTTAATCAACAAAAAATATAATTTAAAATTTGTAAGAACATAAAAATAAAGCTTTAGGATATATACATAATTTACAGAATTACAATAGAAAAAAAAATCAGAATGGGAGATTTTAATATATCTCCCTCAATCATCGATACATCTTGCAGAAAAGTAATCAACGACGTAGAAGGTTTAAAGCAAATTAAAAATTTGCCCAATTGGTGGGTATAGAACACTGCACCAAACCATTGCAGAAAACACACTTTTTTCAGACACACGTATAACACGTATAAGAATCAATCATTTCTGGACATTGAGTCAATCTCAACAAATTTTACTGGATTGAAATCATATCAGGCATGATCTTCAACAAAAATGCAATTAAGCAAGAAATATAAAGCAAAAGTTAATTAGAATATTTTCGTGTAATGGGAAATTTGGACACATACTTCTTAAT
>NW_007863792.1:0-611 GCF_000696425.1 Galeopterus variegatus
TATTTATAGAGGTCTTCCCCGTTTCAAAATTATTTTTAGAAATGTGAAAAGAAAGTAAAAAATTTTCTCCAATAATTTTATAATTTCCTTTGTCTCTTCCTCTCCTCCTCTTTTTCCTTTCTTTTATTTGCTTCAACCGAAATTGTTTATAAGAAATGAGGCGGGCTGGCCCGGTGGCGCACTGGATAGTGCGCCGCTTGGGAAGCGCGGCAGCGCTCCCGCCCAAGGGTTCGGATCCCACATACAGACCGGTTCCCGCTCACTGGCTGAGTGAGGCGCGGGAGCAACACCGAGGGTTGCAATCCCGTTGCCGGTCCCCAGTCCGGTACGGGGGCAACACTGAGAGTTGCGATCCGTTGCCGGACACAGAAAAAAGACAAAAGACCAAAAAAAAAAAAAAAGAAAAAAAAAGAAATGAGGTATGGTACAAACATATTTTTAGGTGCATAATTAATTTAACCAACACCATTTATTAATTTACATTTTCTCCACTGATATAAATTTACATTTATCATGTACTAAATTTTCATACATATTTGCATGTATTTCTGGGCTCTTTCTTTACCATTGTTCTATTTATGAATCAGTACTATATATACTATATTAATTAT
>NW_007863793.1:0-611 GCF_000696425.1 Galeopterus variegatus
TTCTACTAGACCTAATTTGTTGAGCATTTTTATCATGAAGGGATGTTGAATTTTATTAAATATTTTTCTGCATTTACTGAGATGATTGTATGATATTTGTCCTTGATTTCATTGATGTGGTTTATCATATTTATTGATTTGCATATGTTGAAACATCCTTGCATTCCTTGGATGACTCACACATGATCATGATGTATAATCTTTTTGATGCACTGTTACATTCTCTGTTAGTAATTTGTTGAGAATTTTTGCATCTAAGTTCATCAAGGATATTGGCTTGTGCTTTTCTGCTGTTGTTGTGTTGTTGTGTCTTTTTCTGATTTTTGTGCTTTTCTGCTGTTGTTGTGGCCTTGGTTTTGGTATCAGGGTGATGTTGACCTCATAGAATGAGATTGAGAGAACACCCTCTGCTTCAACTTTACAGAATAGTTTGGGAAAAATTGGTGTTAAATCTCCTTTAAAAGTTTGGTAGATTTCAGTTC
The DNA here is from genome assembly GCF_000696425.1 of Galeopterus variegatus. Classification (NCBI taxonomy): domain Eukaryota; kingdom Metazoa; phylum Chordata; class Mammalia; order Dermoptera; family Cynocephalidae; genus Galeopterus; species Galeopterus variegatus. Next base: position 483 of record NW_007863793.1, read on the forward strand.
AGAAGCTGTCTGGTTCTGGACTTTTCTTCATTGAGAGATTGCTGCTTCAATCTTGTTGCTCACTATTGTTCTGTTTGGGTTTCCAATTTCACTTGGTTCAGTCTTGTTATGTTGTAGGTGTCCAGAAAT
>NW_007863794.1:0-611 GCF_000696425.1 Galeopterus variegatus
ACTGGCCATTGCCATGTGATTTAACCTGTACTTAAGCAAGGACAGGTTGGACAGTTTTTATTTTCTTATGTTGCCCTTTAATTGTCAGTAAGCATATTGGTTCTGCCACTGTAGCAGTTTATGAAAGTCAGAGAAAAAAATAATGAAATGCTACCTGTTTATTTGGCCACTAGCTCTGGTAAGCCATGCAGGGAAGATAGCTGAAACTGGGTCAAAACGAGATTTGGGGATTACCTATGTTTCATGTATTCTTGTTTTCTGTTTATAGTGATAACCTCTCCCTTTCTCCATTTTTAGGCCTTTTCTGATGCCATTAAAAAATGGCAGGAGCTGTCGCCAGAATCCAGTGGAAAAAGGAAGAAGAGAAAAGAAATGAATCAGTATTCTTACATAGATTTCAAATTTGAACAAGGTAATGACACACTGAGTGCTGACTCTGGGTGAAGGTACAATGTTGAACCTTCCTTTACCTGGTTGTCAGTAAAGGAAGTCGTGTTACAGGCTGCTAAGAATATGCCAGGCCAGTCCCAGGAGTGACTGACGAGGACTGTTTTTTTTTTTTTTTGTCTTTTTGTCTTTTTGTCTTTTTCCGTGTCCGGCAACGGATCGCA
>NW_007863795.1:0-611 GCF_000696425.1 Galeopterus variegatus
CCTGGGGTCTGGCCAGGTGGCCTCTAGATAAGGAACTGGTCAGTTCCTGGAACCGGGTGGTGGCCACTCCTTTCTTGGAATTTAGTGCACCTTGGCCCACTTGACCTCTAGCCCCTTAGAAGCTGCTTTACTTGAAATGTCATTAGCTATGTTTTCCCGTTTTTAGCAAGCATTTGTTACAGAAGCAAATTGGGCATATTACAGATATATATTTTTCTACAAGTCTATTACCTATTATCTGTGGTAAAAACTGCTGGCTATTCCCCCAAATCCTCTGTCCTCTTTTTCCTGTGAACCCAGCTAGGCTCCATTTCCCAGCTTTCCTGACAGTTGTTGACATATGTGACTGAGTTCTAGCTAAGAGAATGACAACAGAAATGACATGGATGTGATATGACAAAACAAAGATGCTGAAGCATTGTCTTAGAGGGCAATTAGGTCCTTGCCACATGGTCCACTATGGGGCAAGTGCTGAGCATACATTCAAAAACTAAATGATTCTCAAAGCTTTGCTGAACTCTGTCTTTGTTTTTATTTGCTTGTTTTTATTTTACTTTATCAATATACAATATATTTGACTTTCATGTCCATTTACCAGCTCCTCCTTCCCC
>NW_007863796.1:0-611 GCF_000696425.1 Galeopterus variegatus
ATATATTAAAAATAAAATATAAAAACTAAAAACTAGAGATTCAGCAGAAAACACACACCCCGTGGGGCCGCCACTGCGAGATCCAGCAGGTAGGCTTCACCGCCACCACCTGGTTCCATTTCCAGCCCAGCCCAGTGCGCACAGAGTTGGGGAGAGGTCTGGCTAGGGAGGCAGAGACGACAGAAAACACACACCCTGTGGGGCTGCCACTGCGTAATCCAGCAGTAGGTAGGCTTTATTGCCACCACCCGGCTCCATCCCAAGCCTGGCCTAGCGTGCACAGAGCAGGGAGACATCTTGTAGGGGAAGGGGAAGCTCAGCAGAGACCACACACCCTGCGGTACCGCCTCGTGATCCAGCAGCCCAGCAGAGTCCAACCTGACCAGAGAGGTGGCTCCCCAGAGAGGCCCAAGACCCAAGGCAACCACACACACAAAGCACTAGAGGCCAACTGAGCAATCACGGAGGTAGCCATACCAAATTGGCAACCACAGCAACATCTTAGTTAGTCAATAGTCTCAAACTGGTGGACTGTGAAACACCCTGCCACAATGAATAAACATCAAAAAAAAGACACCAGAAATACAAAAAATCAAGAAAGTACACCACCA
>NW_007863797.1:0-611 GCF_000696425.1 Galeopterus variegatus
CTGCAACTGTTTGAGGAGTCTCCATACCATTTTCCATAGAGGCTGCACCATTTTGCAGTCCAAGCATATGAGAGTTCCTTTCTCTCTGCAACCTCGCCAGCATTTATCGTTCAGAGTCTTTTGGATTTTAGCCATCGAAACTGTGGTGAGGTGGTATCTCAGTGTAGTTTTGATTTGCATTTCCCGGATGCTGAGTGATGTTGAGCATTTTTTCATATGTTTGTTGGCCATTTGTATATCTTCCTTAGAGAAATGTCTATTTAGCTCCTTTGCCCATTTTATAATTGGGTTACTTGTTTTTTTCTTGTGAAGTTGTTTGAGTTCCTTGTATATTCTGGATATTAATCCTTTGTCGGATGTATAATTTGCAAATATTTTCTCCCGCTCTGTTGGTTGTCTTTTTAGCTCTGTTAATTGTTTCTTTTGCTGTGCAGAAGCTTTTTACTTTGATATAATCCCATTTGTTTATTTTTCCTTTGGTTGCCCGTGCTTTTGGGGTCGTATTGATGAAGTCTGTGTCCAGTCCTATTTGCTGAAGTGTTTCTCCTAAGTTTTCTTTGATAAGTTTTATTGTTTCAGGGTGTATATTTAAATCCTTAATCCATTTTGAG
>NW_007863798.1:0-611 GCF_000696425.1 Galeopterus variegatus
AAAATCACTTCTATAACATATCACTGTTGCTGGGCACGAGCCTCCCGCAGTGATGACAGCACCTACAACTATCTCCTGACCATGTTAGCTTCTCTCCTTCACTAATCCTTCCCTAATTCTGCAACATATCCCTGGGAGCAATCCTTTTCCAGAAGACTGATATCAGAAATAATCACTTCCTTAAGGAAAAAGTGATCCCTACAGAGAGACTGGCCTTCCTTATGGTTTCACCAGGAAATGAAATTATGCAGAGCTAAAAAGTCCAATACCAGAAGTATTTTTTGTTATTCAGTTTAAATCTATGTGAAAGTTAAGATTGTCTTTTCCATTTCAGTGAAGAATGTCATTGGTATTTTGATGGTGATTGCACTGAATCTGTAGATCGCTTTGGGTAGTATAGACATTTTCACAATATTAATTCTTCCAATCCCAGAGCATGGAATATCTTTCAATTTTTTTGTGTCTTATTTAATTTATTTCAGTAGTGGTTTGTAGTTCTCATTGTAGAAATCTTTCACCTCCCTGGTTAAGTTAATCCCTAGGAATTTTTTGTGTGTGTGTGTGACAATTGTAAATGGGCTTTCTTTATTTCTCTTTCTGTTAGTTCATTA
>NW_007863799.1:0-611 GCF_000696425.1 Galeopterus variegatus
ATAGTAAAAAGATGTTCTTTTTACCTGAGCAGTTTCCGAGTGAGCAAACTCAGTTGTCACAGCCTCTTACTCAGTCCATTTAAATGTAATGCATGGTTTTTTCTGTTTGTTTTTTTTTTAAGCTATTTTGTGGGGGAAACGCAAATCAAGTAAGAAAAACACATTAAATTAACATTAAATGTTCTCTCATTTTTTTCCCTTATTAAACTCGCAAGAGTTGTGTAAATGGCAGCTCCTGAGCACAGGGGGAGGAGATTTTCCTTCTTTTCCTAAATTGTTTCTCCTTCTGTTAGGCTTTCAAAGTGGAGCATATAGTTCCTGGCTACCAGTACTACTTGCATTTCCAAAGTGTTGGCTAATGCTTCCCTGGAGGGAGGAGCCACAGTGGGAGAGGAAGGGAAGCAGGAGGGAGAGTCTCATTCAGCTTTTCCTCCGGGAACCTTCCTCCTGCTGCTGGATGGCAGGCATGGCAAATAGGGATACTCCCCTGCTACTCTGCTACCCTTTCATTTTACCCTCCTTGCCTAGCAAAAAGTCACAGCAGGTTACTGCATGCATAATCCATCATGGTTTTGACAGAATACCCTCAGCCTTGCTGAGGGAAGACACTG
>NW_007863800.1:0-611 GCF_000696425.1 Galeopterus variegatus
TTTTCTTCTCTTGGTTCCTTTAAAGTACATAAGACTTTTTAAGCAAGAATTACAGTACTGTTTTTGTGGATTTGAAATGCATGTAATTGTAATATATATGCAGTTACTTCAAGAAGTTTGAAGAAAAATAAAATTAAAAGATAACACAAATCTTTCCATGAGCTTTTTGAAGTACACACATATGATAACCATAGCAGAAAAATAAATAAAGGAGGTGGGGTAAATGGATCTATAATTTTTTTTAAATACATTTTTAATAAAGTGATATAATTAATGTTTACTCAAGAAGACTGAAAAGTTTAGGATGTTTATTGTGATTTCTAGAGTAAACACCAAAGAAATACTGCAAAAATATAGTTTAAAGACCAATAAATTAATTAAAATGAAATTCTAAAATTAAATTGAACATTTCAGAAAATGGCAGGAAAGGAAGAACAGGGAAACAAAAATAGAGGACACGAAAACAAAACAAATAATAATGCAATCTGTACAAAGTGCTGAAAAAATCACTATTAGTGCACAAGACAGAACTTTTGCACAGAAATCTTCATCTCTATATTCATTCAGCAAATATTTCTTGAGTAATTACTCATGTGTTAGACACCGTAATA
>NW_007863801.1:0-611 GCF_000696425.1 Galeopterus variegatus
AAGAAGTGTTAACTCATCAAACTGGACAAAAAATCTAAGACCTCTTAGCTAAACTCATTCTTTTAAACATGTAATTTACATAAATTTTTCTTCATTTTCTCTTTCATAAGTTAAAGTTCCATTTTGTTTTCATGAAAAGTAAGGTAGAAAGTACAGATTTATGTAGAAACTGCTATCAATATCCTTAAATTAAAGTTCTAATAAAATAAATATATGAAAAGTTATAATAATTATATAAACAAAGAAATTATTTTGAACTCATTTTCTTTCATTGTCATACCTCTTTTGAGTCAGTGTAAATTAAAAAGACATATTGGAAGTTAAATTAGTAGTATACAGTCAAATGTTAAATGAATGTACATTTTGACCACAAAGAACTATATATATGAAATTTGCTCTGTAGAGATATTTAAATACACAAAGATATATATAAAGCATAATATATATATGTAGATATGTGTATGTCTACTATAGCTATAAAAACTAGGAAAATGTAAGTGTACATCATCAAGGGACAAGTAAAATAAATTTTAGAATGCTCACAGTTTGAAATAATACTTAGCATCTAAAACAAATAGGATATAAATAAATATTCCAAAATACAAAAAAAA
>NW_007863802.1:0-611 GCF_000696425.1 Galeopterus variegatus
CCAGAGTTTAGGATCATGAGGTCACTTAGGATAGGGCCCCTAGACAGCCTCTTAGAAGGTTAGGACTTTCAGCCTCACCCAGGAAAATGTTTAGGGATAGAGCTAGAAATCGAGCTTTATAAAAACTCTTAAACAGTGAGATTTCATGAGCTTCCAAGGTGGTGAACACATCAAGGTACCAAGAGTGAGGTGCCCGCACAGAGGGATGGGAGCTCTGCACACCCACTCCCCTCACTTCACACCTTGCCCTGTGCAGCTCTTCCACCTGGCTGTTCCTGAGTTGTATCTTTTATCAACCCCGTAAAGGATTTCCCTAAGTTCTGTGACCAAGTTATCAAACCCAAGGAAGGGATCGTGGGAACCCCCAACTTATAGCCAGTCAGGCAGACGTACATGAGGTCTGGATTTGCAAATGGCATCTCAGGTGGTGGCATTCTTGTATGACTGAGCCCTTAACTGTGGGCTCTCATGCTAAATCCAGGTAGATAGTGTCAAAATTGAGTTAAATCATAGGATATCCAGCTGGTGTCAAAGGAATAGTCATTTTAAGAAAAAAGCCACACATCTGGTGTCAGAAATATCTACGTGAGAACACAGAGAAACAGTGTTGT
>NW_007863803.1:0-611 GCF_000696425.1 Galeopterus variegatus
GGGTTACAACTTGCTTGCACATCAAGCTAGATCACAGTGTACTATACACAGAAGCCACTTTGGGCCAAATACCCAAGTAGAAAGGCTGGTTTAGGTCAAATTTATATGGAAGCTTATTTAGGCCAAATTTAAGAAAATATAGAATGAACATAATACAATTTTATTAACTCAGTAATGAGGAAATGAGTAAAATGTTAAAGCATGTTTTAAGAACATTTGAGAAATGGGACATTTATAAGCATTATTTTTAAATAAAAAGTAGAATAAGATGGTTAGGTAAGAAATAAAGCAGATTAATGGCCAACAGAACAACAGAACTATAACCTTTATAGAATAAGATGGTTAGGTTAGAAATAAAGCAGATTAATGGCCAACAGAACAACAGAACTATAACCTTTGGAGTTATCTTTTCCACTGGACAGACATATAACAGTTGACTTGTAACCTTTCAGTGTGTGGGCTCTAAGCAATTGCAACACAGGTCTCTTCCCATAGAACGATTAAATAATTCTTAGGTACCTGTAAAATATTTTTTAAGTATGATATGTAATCTCTTTTCCCTTATTTTCAACTTTTGTATAGTTTTTATAAACACTGTGATTTAGTCTTTC
>NW_007863804.1:0-611 GCF_000696425.1 Galeopterus variegatus
GATGAGTCACTCATGCTCACCTCCCCCATGTCCAAATGATCAGTAGCCCCTCCTCTGTAATATCTTCCCAGTCCTCGTGAGTACCTCGGTTCAGGTCCCAGCACCTCCTTCCTACAGCAGCCCTCACATAGTCTCCCAGTCTTCCAGTCTTGCTTTCCTTGAACCCATTCTCCACATAGCAGCTGGGGAACTTCTGCCACACAAATAGGAGGTGTAACTCCCCTACTTCAAACTCCCCAAAGGCTCTCAATTGATTTGGGGATTTATTTATTTTTATTTTGTTTATTTCTTTTTTTAATTTTATTTTATTTTGTCAATATACAACGTGGTTGATTATTGTGGCCCATTACCAAAACTGCTCTCCATCCTCCCTTTCCCTCCTCCCTCCCAACAACCTCACATCTGTTCACTTGTCATATCAACTTCAAGGAATTATAATTGTTGTGTCTTCTTCCTCCCCTGCCCCCGTTTATTTGTGTATTTATTTATTTATTTTTAGCTCCCACAAATAAGTGAGAACATGTGATATTTCATTTTCTGTGACTGACTAGTTTCACTTAATATAATTCTCTCTAGGTCCATCCATGTTGTTGCAAGTGGCAGTATTTCAT
>NW_007863805.1:0-611 GCF_000696425.1 Galeopterus variegatus
AAGGATGACTAACAGGTTAGCCCAGGAAGGTTAAGTGGCTTGTCCGAGATCACATCACTATATAATGTTGAAGATAAATAACTAAACTTATGTCCTAGCAATTTTTCCAATTACAGCCCACTTTCAGGATCTTCATTAAATATATTCATAGTGGCACTTTTATTAAATATAGCATTGTATTGCTCTTTGCTTTCTATATTAGGACAATGCTAGCTCTTGTAAATCTCAGTGGCTTAAGAGAATGGAAGTGTACTTCTCATCAGATGAAGTACAAAATAGACATCGTTGGTAGGCAAGTCACCTTCCTCTGAGTGACATTTCAAGGGCCCGTGCTTCTGCCCGCTCGTTGCTCCCTGTCTTTAACACTGACTTTAAAAGTCATTGTGCTCATCTGCATCACCATGCAGCAGGCAAGACTTGGGACTGTTAATGGACCAAGTCAGTATGACCCCTCCCCAGTATTCAGAGCCAGTAACGTGGCTACACCTCCCTGCAGGGGAGGCTGGGAAGTGCACCTGGTTTGGGCGACAGGAAGAAGAGGAAATAAACGGGTTTGGTAAATAGCTGCCAGTCCCTGTCACATCCACTAAGTTAATTTGTGTCTGCATAAG
>NW_007863806.1:0-611 GCF_000696425.1 Galeopterus variegatus
GTTGATTTGAAATCTATCTTCTTTTTAATATAAGCTCTTATTGCTATAAATTTCCTTCTTCACACTGCTTTTACAGCATCTTATGTGTTTTGTTGTAGTTTTGCCCTATTTTGTCTTTTAATTATAATATTTTATAATTTCCCTTGTGATTTCTTCTCTGACCCATTAGTTATTTAAGAGTGTGTTGTTTAATTTCCACATATTTGCAGATTTTCTACTTGTCCTTCTACTACTGTTTCTAGTTTCCCTCCATTGTGATCAAAAAAGATATTCTGTATAATTTCAATCTCCTTAAATGTATTAAGACTAGTTTTGTAGCCTAACAAATGTTATATCTTGGAGACTGTTCCACGTATGCTTGAGAAAAATGTATATTCTGCTGCTGTTGACTGAAGTGTTCTGTATATGTCTGTTAGGTCTAATTGGTCTATAGTGTTATTTAGTCCTCTATGTTTTCATAGACATGTGTTTGGTTGCTCTATGCATTTTTAAAAGTGGGACACTAAAGCCTTCTGATATTATTGAAGAAGTGTCTATTTCTTCCTTCAATTCTATGTTTACTTCATATATTAGGAGTTCCAATGTTTGCTGCATATATGTTTATAATTGTT
>NW_007863807.1:0-611 GCF_000696425.1 Galeopterus variegatus
ATGAAATAAGACTTCATAAGTGTCACTGCTGAGACTTCACACATGTCTCTAATTTAGCCAGTCCAAACCATCAATATGGAAAAACAGCTGCTGACCTAGGAATAGAGAACAAAGCAAACAGCTCCCTAAATTTCAAATTTCAATTAACAATGCCAGAGAGCAAGGGGATTTTAGATAAATTAAGATAGCTTGCTGTGGACCATGCTGCAAGTATTAAAGCTATTAAGAAGATCATGCCCTTTCTCAGCTCACAGGGCCATTGGGAAATAAAGGCCCATTCACAAACATTGAACTTGATATATTTTATAACCCTCCTCTGCAGAGCACAGTTACCTAGAAATTCGGCATCCTGATTGGCCTACAGATTTTATATCCAAACATATAGAATTTACACATTTGCTAAGCATTAAACTGTGCAAGGTACTCTCTTGTTGAGAGATGGATGTAAAGATAAAAATAAGAAAATACCATTTTTGAGCATTTATTATTGTTGAACTTTAATTAAAAGCCTTACAATCAGTATATCATTTAATCCTTACAACTCTGCAACATGGTATATTGTCCACATTATGACTAAAAGTGCTGGGTTAGTTCATCTGCCTAAGGCCCTA
>NW_007863808.1:0-611 GCF_000696425.1 Galeopterus variegatus
TTAAAATAGCCTAAGTTGCAAAGAATGTATCTTTCCTTTTTAATTAAAATTTCTCTATATGTATCTGTGTTTGTCTCATGCATTTTTATAATTGATTTGTAACAATTCTGAACATTTTAGAATAAAATGTGATTGCATTATTTATTCACATATATGTATAATGTATATATGTATACATATGCCGATATATTAACCCAGGAATTCTATAAGAGGTTTGCTTTTTCTTTTTTCAATCTCAAGCAGTCAGGAGTCTTTTAAAACTATTTTGCATTTTTATATGCCTGGATAGAAATAAAACATTTCAACATTTTCAATATGATATTAATTATCTGTAGATGGTGCTGTTCATTCTTTTCTGCCTCTTGTTCTTTTATTCTCTCAGCACCTTCTTCTTTCTCTTTTTACATATAGATGTGTATATGTTAATGTCAAATAGAAATTTATTTTGTTACTTTTCATTTTTCTTAATGAAATTCATGTATACATGTTCTACTATTTTATTATAATTGTTCTTTTTAATTACAAATATATTTTTACTCTCTACCACATATCCAAAGTACAAACATCACTCTATATCTTTAGTTCTATTTGTCAAAATGGAAAAAAATAAA
>NW_007863809.1:0-611 GCF_000696425.1 Galeopterus variegatus
CATTTGGTCTATGTGCTGTGTTGAAAGACATTTGAAGTAGTTGACAACATTTAAAAGCTGGGGGACTTTTGTACACACATTTAGATTTCTGGTCTCTGGAAATTTGGAAGGTCTGGCACCCCCCAGCTCAATTTCCCACATTTCTCAAATGGCAACAAGAAGTGGGTGCTAAGTAGTGGATGCCTCAGATGGACCCTAAATTCTCCAGTGTATCATCCCCGCCCAGCCCTTGAGCTCCACATGCTTTCAACACCCAGGACAATGCAGGAGTCCTTTGCTGGATGGTCAAGTCCTTAACTTGCCTGTCCAACCTTCCTCCCAGCTGGGCCCCAGATCTCGGGCAGATAGAACTCCTCTAGGAGGCTCAGGGACTCCCTCACTTCCCACCTCCTTGTTCTCTGTCTGCTCTTTCCTCTGTCTGTCCAGATGCTGCTCAACTTTGGAGCCCCGACCACAATAGCGTAAAAACTTTCACAATCCCCAAGGTGGAGATTTTTTCACCCTCTTCTGGAACCCCTTTGCTCCCGTCCCTACCACCCTGCCTTTCCTCCCTCCCTCGCACCCAGTACTGTGACTCTTTCTCTGTGTTAGTGGCTGTCAAAGTGTGGTTT
>NW_007863810.1:0-611 GCF_000696425.1 Galeopterus variegatus
AGGTCTGCCTCACCCCATGACACGCAAAAGCAAAGAAGATTAATAAATCAATTTGTCTTAAGTCATGAGACTTATTTTTATAGCTTTATTAGAGTAAAATTTCTGAAATGTATAATAAAATTTGCATATTTAAAATGTATATTTGACATTTTGACATATATGTACATCATGTACCCATCCTCACAATCATTTCTCTCCTTAACAAGTTACAATAGTTTACATTTATCATTTCTTTTGTGTGAAGCATTATACACACATTTCTAAAACACTCAAATCTCTTATATTTATTTATTTAAATTGGTTATGTGTTGCTTTGCGTTGTTTCGCCTCCCATGGATTTGTCGTCCCACTTCCCCTGAGTGATGGAGATGAAAGGATTACTCAAAGCCGATCTCTTCTGAGCAGTGAGAGGCCCCAAAGAGGTTAACTTCCCAGGCACCCTCCAGTGAGAGGCAACCCTTCCTTGGGAAATTAACGCCAAATTGGGGTTCTCTTCCTCCATTTATTTTCCAGACCAGGAAGTTACAGGAAGAGAACATAAGTGGGGTTGCACTTTAACAATATAGGCTGGTAACTTTCAGTGAAACAAGCCAGATGACATTCCAGTAAGG
>NW_007863811.1:0-611 GCF_000696425.1 Galeopterus variegatus
ACTTAGATCGATGCGCTTGGTGTGATGAGTTAACTTAGATCGAAGGGCTTGGTCTGATGAGGTTACTTAGATTGATTATCTTTCCCTGATGAGTTTACTTAGATCGATGAGCTTGGTCTGATGAGTTTAATTAGATCAATGAGCTTGGTCTTATGAGTTTACTTAGACCGATGAGCTCGGTCTGAGGCGTTTAATTTGATCGGTGAGCCTGCTCTGATGAGTTTATTTAAATGGATGAGCTTGGTCTGATGACTTTACTTAGATCGATGAGCTTGGTCTGATGAGTTTTCTTAGATCGATGTTCTCAATCTGATGAGTTTACTTAGATCGATGAGTTTGGTCTGATGAGATTACTTAGATCAACGTGCTTGGTCTGATGAGTTTACTTGGATCGATGATCTTGGTCTGATGAGTTTTCTTAGATCGATGAGCTTGGTCTGATGTGTTTACTTTGATCGATGAGCTCGGTCTGGTAAGTTTACTCAAATCGATGAGCACAGTCTGATCAGTTTACTTAGATCGAAGAGCTTGTTGTGATGAGTTTACTTATATCAAAGGGCTTAGTCTAATCAGTTTACTTAGATCGATTAGCTTTCTCTGATGAGTTTACT
>NW_007863812.1:0-611 GCF_000696425.1 Galeopterus variegatus
TGTTTCTATTGTTTTCAGTGTCCTGTAGTCTCTCTACAGTATTGGGGTGCATGTCTTTGTCGTTATCTTGCTTGTCATTGTGTTCATTCATTCTGCTTGTTTATATATTTAACCAGTTTTTGGATAATTGTCAGTCATCATCTCTTTGAAAGTTGTCTCTTTCATTTTTTTGTATTCCCTGCTTTTGTTTAGGTTTTTGTGAGGCCCTGTCATTCTCATCTCCATGTTTTTAACCCCTCTTATTTTTTTCTCTCTCATTATTTCTCTCTGTTTCATTTGGAATAATTTCTTTAGCTCTGTGTCACTGCTCACCAAATCTCTCTTTAGCTGTATCTAATATGCTATTTACCTTATTCACTGAGTTTTAAAATTTAGTGACAAGATTTTCCTTTTTATAGAAGTGTTCTTCTGGGAATGTTCTTACTCAAATTTGCAGGGTTGTTTTTGATAACCTTTTGTTCTTTTCTTTTTTTTGTTTTTATCTTTTCAAAATTTAAAATCTTATTTCACTTAAAATTTTATGCTTAAATATTCTTGACTTGATAAGTTTAACATATAAAATACCTGGTGATCTAAATCTGTTATTATTACTGATAGTCACTCATGGTGTC
>NW_007863813.1:0-611 GCF_000696425.1 Galeopterus variegatus
TATGCATTTGCATAACCATATTTGCATAGAGAAATATATCATTTTGTGCATGCATTTACATAAATAATATCATGCTTTCTGTAGTGTTTTGCTACTTGCAGCTTTCAATTAATCATACATCTTTGAGGTCTTTCCATAAGACCATGTATATGGTCTTTTTCATATAAATCTTCATTCTTTTTATACTGCTGCATTGTATTCCACGGATGTGCCAAAATTTAACTAGTCTCCCTAATGATGACTATGTAAGTTGTTTCCATTTTTTTTCTATTTTAAACATTGTTATAGTAAATATTCTTTGCTGCTTTGTGGACAAACTTGGATAATTCTCTAGGACAGATGGAAACAAGGACAGACACCTGACAGTGAGTTGCTGTTTGAAAAGCATGAATTTTTTTTTCAAGTTTATGGGCATTTTAACTTTTTTCTTTCTTTTTTTAAATTTAAATTAAATTAAAAATTTTTTTATTGTAACATAGTTGATTGTACATATCTGTGGGGTACAGAGCTGAATATCAATACCTACCTGCCATATGTGGTGCTCAGATCGGGATAATTAGTATATTCAGCATCACACAATGTAATCATTTTTTGTGTCCCTCTACCTATTC
>NW_007863814.1:0-611 GCF_000696425.1 Galeopterus variegatus
AAAAAGAATAAAATAGTTATTTACTAATATACATATTTTTTTCTTTTCTCTGCCAAATTCCAGAAGTGACTCTGCACACATGACAAATTACAAGAGGACATTTTTTGTGCAAATTTAAGATTCTAGGAAGGAAAGATTGGAACAAAGATCCTAGGATATTTAATTAAATATCCAGTAAATTTAAAAATTAAAAGTGTGCACACACGCACATCTACTTACAGAACTGGTTTTACATAGCCTCTCAAAGTGGCCATCTCGAATTTTAGTAAAGTGAAAGATTGGGAAAATGGAATGTCTCCAAGAATATCCCTTGTCTAGAATCTTTATATAATTTCAAGAATCTTGATCAAGCATTTCTATTTGCCCTATATGTGTCTTCTTGATCATTCTATGTCAGAAAAAGTTGTTATCAAACAATTTAGGAATATGTTTAAACTGGGATATGGATCCTTTCATCAATAAATGGTCCATAGGAGTAGTTGGGTCCTCTCCCTTGGTAGACATATGCACCGATGACCTTGGAAGTGAGTTGGCCCTATAAGTCTTATAGGGTATATCTGGCTTTATTAAGGTTAAAACTCATTTATTGTCAGGTCCGCCACTGGATGACC
>NW_007863815.1:0-611 GCF_000696425.1 Galeopterus variegatus
TGTTTTGGGCTTTTAAAACAAACAAACAAAAGAACTTGCTTTCTTTTCAGTGTCATTATACGACACTCTATCAAAACCAGGTCTTCTTTTTTTTTTTTTTTTTCCCATTGATTTCCTCAATAGATTAGGTATGTCAGACTGTCAGGTACATCCAGAAGGGGTGTGAGCAAGTGCTTCGTGGCCTTGTGGAGGAGCCAACCATCATATTTTAGAAATAGTCATTCACCGACATACTTTAATTCGGTGAGAAAAATGGGTAGACATCAATAATACAAGAAATATTATCTCTACATATTTTATAACCTCATTTTAACATTGCAGTAAGTTCAGAGTCAACTCATACTTCATCATCTAGAACTGTTCACTGGTGTTCACAGTCAGTGTGGTAAATGGTTTCAATTCAAACATAGCATGTCACAGTTTTGCATATACTTTCTATACAATGCTGTGTTTGCCCACATTAAGAAGAAAGACCCTGGATATGCCACAAGGTAGAAAGGCAACACTTAAATAATTTGTGTCAAGGTTTTGTGGTTGGCCTGATTCTCACAGCAGATCTGCTGTTTTCCATGTAGACCCTGAATGCAAGCCTTCCCTGAGATTACTACAAT
>NW_007863816.1:0-611 GCF_000696425.1 Galeopterus variegatus
GCAGCATTCTTCATTCATTCACTCAACAGAGAGCCATTGAGCACTTCCTGAATGCTGCACTGAGTGCTGTGAACAAAACAGACCAGAATCCCTGCACTCGAGAGCTTCACCCCTGCTAGGAGCAGACAGGCCACGTACGCGGACACCATCACATGAACAAGGTGATGTCAGAGACAGACGAGGGCTATGAGGTCAGAAAACAGGTTGAGAGCACAGAGCATGGGGGGAGGTGCTACTTGATAGGGTGGCTCGGGGAGACCTCTCTGGGGAGAGGGCATTTGTGTCCAAGACCTGAATGAAGAGGAGGCACCAAGTGAAGGTCTGGGGAAGGCAGGAGCAGAGGGCTCTCCTCCCCTCCCCTCCCCTCCCTCCTCCCCGCTGAGATGTAACTTCCTCTCCAGCCCCACCCAGAAGCAGACCCTGCCGGTCCACCCTGCATTCTGACCTGTGGCCTGGTTGGGTGATGCCTCTCATTTGGATTGATCTTCCTACTTTCTTTGCTTCCTATGGCTGGAGGGTTCTCTTTTTTATTTTCTAACTTTTTATGACATATTTTAACATTATTATAAATATAAATAAAGTTTGTTCATTAAAATATTGTACAGTTTCAG
>NW_007863817.1:0-611 GCF_000696425.1 Galeopterus variegatus
CCTCACAGCCAACGGGGAACTCCCAGACATTCTGCAGCAGGCCCTGCTGCCCGTGGTGGACTATGAACACTGCTCCCAGCGTACCTGGTGGGGCTCCACCGTGAAGGAGACCATGGTGTGTGCCGGCGGGGACATCCGTTCTGGCTGCAATGTGAGTCAGCTGTCACCTGCCCAAGATGCCGCTGGGCCTACAGGGCCCTGAGGCACCTCTGCCATCTGCCTAGAAAGTGGAGGAGATATCTTTTCTGCTTGCCCCATTCAGTTTCCGGGCCAGGCAGGAATTGGAGGAAACCTGCATCACCCAGACACGGAGCCCGGGCCTAGGAGTCAGGACCCTGGATTCCAGTCCCAGCTCACACCCTGACTTGACCTGGGACAAGTCACTGTCCCTCCCTCATCCTTAGCATAGCAAGGGATACAGGCACCATGACTTCTGAAGTCACACCAACTCTGTGGTTCTGAAGTTATAACTAAACATTGAGAATACTATCATTATATTATAAGTGCATGTGAATAATAATCTTAATAATTAACTGGTACTAATAAGGGGAACTTCCGTTTGTTAAGTGCTTCCTCTCTACTTGCTGTTGTGCTAAGATTATATATCATCT
>NW_007863818.1:0-611 GCF_000696425.1 Galeopterus variegatus
CTACACTGTTGGTGGGACTGCAAATTAGTACAACCACTATGGAAAACAGTATGGAAGTTTCTCAGACAACTACAGATAGATCTTCCATACGATCCAACAATCCCACTTCTGGGTATATACCCAAAGGAATGGAAATCATCAGGTCAAAGGGATACCTGCACTTCCGTGTTCATCACAGCTCTGTTCACAATATCCAAGATATGGAACCAACGTAAATGTCCATCAGTGGATGATTGGATAAGGAAACTGTGGTATTTATACACCATGGAATACTACTCTGCCAGAAAAATAATGAAATTCTCCCATTTGCAACAACATGAATGAGCTTGCAGAAATTATGTTGAGTGAAATAAGCAAAGCACAGAGGGATAAATACCATATGTACTCATTTATAAGTGGGAGCTGAGAGAGAAAGAAGGAAGGAAAGAAAAAACACAGTGGTGTGTTGGACTTGCAGAGGGAGAGAACATACTTAGGGATACAAAGTGGAATGGGCAAAGGGGGATGGGGAGGGAAGTCAGGGATAATTGGGATAATTGGGTGGGGACACAGGGAATAATCACAATTTGTGGTAATGGGCATGCTGCCAGTATGGATCTGGCCATCACATC
>NW_007863819.1:0-611 GCF_000696425.1 Galeopterus variegatus
GTTGTAGCATTTTTTTACTTTCAACATAATATTTGATACAGGTGTTGCTTATTGTCCCACTCTTGGAAAATGGTATAAAATAGGATGAAATTACACAGGGGGAATGGGAGCCCTTCTGTAGGAATGGCTGATGGGTTTATTGCAGGTTGTTGTTGACTGCTGAGTGGAAACAAAAAACTCAGTCGCTGTGGAATGCTACATCCAAAAGTTTTTCATATAGTAGAGATTTATGAAGCAATCAACCCAGATTTTTAATGAATATGTCTCTCTTAGGATTTGCAATGTTTGGTAATTAAAACCAAGCAGCTGGCTTGCCAAATATGGTCAGACAAACCACCTTTTGTCACAGATGTGCTGGAGGATGCAGGCAGCGTTTGATTTCATGGCATTTAATAGGTAATTTAAAAATGGCAAGTAAATTGGCAGTTGTGAGTATATTTTCAAATGAACACAGCCACCACATAAATACTTTGTCACCTTTAATTAACATCAACATGATACTTTTGTAATGAAAAAGAAAGCCAGTGGTGAGAAGATTTTTACAAGATTTGTTTAAAGCACTCCATGAATGGCATTCACTCTGGTTGGTGCCGAGGAAATCTACGTGAGCA
>NW_007863820.1:0-611 GCF_000696425.1 Galeopterus variegatus
AGTACTTCTGCATATTATTTGTGTTAGATTGTAGTATGCAAAAAGGCATCTGTTGTGTAGTACCTTTTCTTACACTTTAATGTTTCTATCAGGTGTTGAAGTAATGTTATTTTACCATATTGTTTTTTAATAAAAATTTAGAGTAAACATTCAAATAGGTGCTTATGTAACACATAATATATCTAGACTGAGTTACATCAACTTTGGCAGCTCATTCTCAGTACCAAATAAATGCAAGCAGGTAGGGGCTACTCTTCCCATATTTCTTTAAAAATTCCTTAAATGATTTTCAAATCTTTGTGAAGATTTTAAAAAAAATATTTGAGAACATTTAGAGCTACAATGTAGAATTATAACAAATATACACAGTTATCAAAGGCACAAAACAATGCAACCAACGACAAGTGAGATAGTGTGAAATCTAGGTTTTTATTTCTAATTTCCTCATTATCTCAATTTGTGGCTAGGAAATTGGTCACTCCATCTTCTGGTCTGCACCACCCAAATTTTAGATCCTCTTGAGTGTGTGTGTAGCTATGTCCCACTCAGCTCTTAGTCTGTGCTTTATGTAGACTTTATTTACATAAAACTTGACATTTGCTTAGGGATTT
>NW_007863821.1:0-611 GCF_000696425.1 Galeopterus variegatus
CTCACCTTGTGCTCAGCAATGAGGGCCTGACCTATGGCCTCTGACCTTCCAGCTTCTGGGGCTCCGTGTTTCGAGGTCTCACGGCTCAGAAGCTGTGGGAACCCATGGCCCCCTTCTCTGCCTCCTTCCCTCGCAGAACAAGGGGCAGGCAGAGGTATCGGGTTCATCTCTCAGAGGCCTGGGTGGGAACCAGCTCTGCACAGCCTGCTCCTGGGGTGACGCCTCTGCCCACTCATTCATTCACTCACTCACTCATTTACAGACCCTTTCAGAGGCCTGCAGGGTGCCAGGCAATGATGTCTTAGGCACTGGTGAGTCAGGTGAACAAAATAGACACAGTCCCTGTCCTCTTGGATGGAAACCCAGAAAAGACATAAGTAAATATCTACTGACAAATTATCATAAGTGCTTGTCAAAGCAAAAGACTGGAGGTGGGTAGGAGAGACACATGGGGACATGACTGAATAAATGGGAGGGGGTTCAGGGAATGACAAGACACCAAGACCCAAGGATTTGGCCAGGTAACGTGGAGGCAACACTAAAGAGCCATTTGCATGGGGAGATGCATGTCAGAGTGCTCAGAGCAGCATTTTTTGTGATGGAAAAGCCTG
>NW_007863822.1:0-611 GCF_000696425.1 Galeopterus variegatus
AGCCAGCCAACCAAACCTGGGAGGTCATACAAGCCGCTTGGAGGTGTCTGCATCACATTTTAAAAAAAAATTCGCTAACATCACTTTTTGAAGTTGTTTTACAGAATTGACTTGGACTAGACCTATTGTTCTTACAGCAAGGAGGATTATGCACTGCCCTCAAAGAAAAGTGCAGCTTCTATGCCGAGCACTCTGGAGTGGTCAAAGATTCCCTAGCTAAGCTTAGAGAAGGATTAGAAAAGTGAAAAAAAGAACGTGAAGCCAATAGTAATTGGTTCCAAAGCTGGCTTTCAAGTTCTCTGTGGCTCACCACCCTTCTGTCCTCCCTGCCAGGCCCCCTAGCCATTTTCATCTTGGGGCCTTACGCCATTTGCCAGGTTGTGCCCCTATAAGGTGCAACACCACTTCTCTCATAATGCTCACCCAGGTGGTAGAGGAGGTGGCTCATAATGAAAGCCCTGACAGCCCTTGGGTCAATATGGCCCTTCAAGAAATCAACACCAATCTCTAAGGCTCCGCCCCACCGCCGCTTGGCTGGATAGTCAATGACGGGTAAGATTTCCAGAGGGAAAAAACCTAAGACAGGCACAGCCACCAGAGGGAATGGAGGC
>NW_007863823.1:0-611 GCF_000696425.1 Galeopterus variegatus
TTAATTATTCATTTACTTATTCTTGCTGTTTTATTTCCTTGATCATTATCTTCTTATAGAAAAATTAGTTTTTATTGGGGTTTCAAAAAAAGAGTCAAGATAGAGATATAGCCTACTCTGTATAGCCTTTTCCCACCTTGGTTCAGTAGAGTAGAAAGGGACTAAGCATGAAATTACCCATGCTCTCAATGTTTTGATGCCTATGGTTTTCATGGCTGATGGAGTGGCTATAAATAAGGGTCAAGAATTCATCAGTACAATCATGAATCCATTTCCTTTGCTAAATTTGGCTCGGCTAAAATTTTTTAGTCAACAGCAATTTAGCAATGACTTTTTAAAATCTTGTTGCTACTTAAAGGCAAGCTGATTATAAACTTGAAAAATAGGTAGTATATATATAAAATTTTTGTTTAATTTGTATTCTCCTTTACAGTATAACATTCAGGCTTATCCAACCACAGTGGTATTTAACCAGTCCAACGTTCATGAGTATGAAGGACATCACTCTGCTGAACAGATCTTGGAGTTCATAGAGGTATTTCAAATTACAGCCTGTGGCTAGAGATCCTTCTATCTATATGTACACTTCATATGAATATTTAATCATTTTT
>NW_007863824.1:0-611 GCF_000696425.1 Galeopterus variegatus
CCTTGGTGTTCTAAGCACCCCCTTCCCATACCACATGCCTCTGTCAGGCCCTCTCCCTCCCAGGCCCGGCTCCCCTGCTCTCCACCTGCCACCCTGAACCCTGGACGGCTGCCTTCTGGGTCTCTTCCTGCAACTCTCTTTTATTGTGCTCTTGAATTGGACCCCTTTCTTAGTAGCATTTTATCACTTTAAACCTCTGAGGCCCCCCACAGGCTTGCTCTCCACAGGAGGGCGTGTGTCCCTGATGACCTGTGAGACTCGGCCCCAAAAGTTGTCCTGGGCCCCTGATCCACCTTGAACTGGATCTTCGTCCTGGGCCCCTGACCCACCTTGAACTGGATCTTGGAGGCTGAAGTGCTGGCATTTCACGGGACACTTCAGGGCCTGGTTATTTCTTCTATCAATAGGGAACAGGTAGTTTAGTTGTCAAGACCCTCTAACTATCAATAGACTACCTTAAACACAGACATGGTTGTGTCATTCCCTGTTCCAATCCCTTCAGTGACTCCCCCAGCTCAGTCCCCCAACCCCAGCATCAGGGTCTCTCCAGACCAGCTCTTTCCTGGGTATTGAGCCTCGTCTCCCCTCCCTTTCCCCTTCCCCCCCCCCCC
>NW_007863825.1:0-611 GCF_000696425.1 Galeopterus variegatus
CAGAGAACATGCAACTGTGGTTTTTACATACCTTCAACTCAGAATAAATCAAATTTTATATTCTTTACTTTTTTGCTTAATATCTTATAAGCAGTTTTTTTCCTTTTTGTCTTTTTTACTGACCAGTAACGGGATCGCAACCCTCGGTGTCACGCCCATACCGGGGACCGGCAACAGGATCGCAACCCTTGGTGTTTCACCCGCACCGCACTCAGCCAGTGAGCGGAACCAGTCTCCACATGGGATCCGAACCCTCGGCGGGAACGCCGCCGCACTCCCAAGCCGCGCACTCTCCAGTGGGCCACCGGGCCGGCCTGAAATCGTACTAGTTTTGAGAAAAGGTTCTTTTACCAATCTATACTCTCGTTTTTTACCAATCTATACTCTCATCTACATTGCAACTGTGTATCCTTTTAACAAATGAAAGAACGAAAGAAATCAAGAGGAATTCTAGGATTGAATCAACCCTGCCCTCTTGTGGTAAATCTTAAAATTTCAGGGCATACTTTTTCCCCCAAAGACTTGTTTGTTTTTTATTGTATTGTAAATGGACAAATTATAATTGTATATGTTTATGGGGTACAATGTGACGCTATGATCTATATATTTTT
>NW_007863826.1:0-611 GCF_000696425.1 Galeopterus variegatus
CACATCCTGGTAACTGGCTGGGTGGTCAGGGCCTTCCTCACAGGCCCTTCTTTTGCTGGAAGTATGCACTGCCTCCCCTTTCCTCAACAGCTTTCTACTGCTGTGAACATCAGAATTTAATTTCAGATGTTGTCCCAATGTCACAAGGTCACCCGTTCAAATAATGTGTCTTTTACCAATTGGCAAATCAAAGGTAAACTAATGGATATAATGTGCCCATTTATAAGTTATTCCCTCATTGATATTTCTTAAATCTTTGGTATCTGGTACCTCTATAAGCAAGTAGTGATGGCAGATGATCAAACAAACACAGAAGTAGAAAATATTTACAAACTCCAGAAACAATAAAACTTAGGCAGAGTCACTTATTGGAAGAGCAGGGGATATTCATATCTGTGATTCTTTTTGTCACATGTATCGTAGTCTTGTTTTCTGTTGGTGATTTGTTGAATATGGTTTATGAAATTAAATATATTAATTCTTTTGAGTATTCGATTCTCTGAACACCTTTCAGAAGCACTTCCCTATTTCATGAAGTCTAAAACCCTCCGCTTGGGGCTGTCAAGTTAATTTATTCTCACTTATTGACAGGCTATATAATGTGATTAAGA
>NW_007863827.1:0-611 GCF_000696425.1 Galeopterus variegatus
AGGATGCCAGGGACCCCCTCACAAGCTTATTTCTCAAAGTATTGGTGAAAAGTTTGTATTCTGAATCCTTCCAGTGTGGCTGAGTAGGTCTTAAATGACCTACTTAACATCCCATTCTCTCTAAGCTTTTAAATCACTTTCTCTATTTAAACCAAGGGAGGTTAGACATTTCCAGTTTGCTCATGGTGGGCCACTTTTAACCTGTATTTCAGCCAACCAATCAAAAAATTGTTAGAGTCTTTTCTAACTCCCCAAGATGCAATATTAAATGCAGAATCTGTTTTTAGTCAGCCTATTTCAATAACTTCATCCTGATCCAACTTTGCATGTATTCCACCATTATCCCACGTTCTTAATAGCTGTTTCCTCACATGTTCCCAGGATATTTGCTTGCATAGATTAAAAAAAAAAAAAAACTCAAATCATTCTTTTGGAGTGTTGCACATCTCATGGGTCATACTTTGTACCTCATCTTTAGGGCAAAAAAAACCTCAAATCATTCTTTTGGAGTGTTGCACATCTCATGGGTCATACTTTGTACCTCATCTTGAGGGACATTCTTGGAGTTGAGTCTAGTTATGGTTGTACAAGAAAGATGGGTGCTGGAGGCA
>NW_007863828.1:0-611 GCF_000696425.1 Galeopterus variegatus
TCCTTAAAGGGATATCTATAAGAGAAAGATTGTTTTATTACAAAATATTCAAATAGACATTCACAGTATATACACTGTCTTTTGGTTCTGTTCTCCTGTATCTACAGACTAAGTTACCTTAAAAGACCTGATAGAACACAAAATGAAGCTAACACGCCACCACAATACAAGGGTCATCTAAAACAATGAAACCATCAATAAGACACTGAGCTATCATTAACTAAGAATTCAGTAACACTATTAAAAGAATTGGTATTTTATTAAATACAATAGTACCTATGTACATTTGAAATATGTAATATGCATGTGTGAGGCATTATTTATTTTCTATACAGTTGATATCTGTTTAGCATATGAATCTGAAAATCCCTTGATGGTCTTTGGCCATTAGTGGGAACCAATGATCTGGAACAGTCTTATCACTCTTATCAAAATTCAGATAAAATGCAAAATAACTCCTTCACTCAGCAAAGAAAACAAAACAATACAGAGTAAGCATTCTTTCTAAAACGTATTGCAAATATAAGTATTAATTTTAATTAATAACATCTTATGGTATAATCCCTACAGAGGGTAGTTTGGAAATATATATCAAAATTACATATGCATAT
>NW_007863829.1:0-611 GCF_000696425.1 Galeopterus variegatus
AATTCTTAATGGTTATGTTTTTTAAAAGGTCTTATCTTTTATAAATACGTATTAAAATATTTATGGATACAATTATATATCTGGAATTTACTTTCAGATAATCCATGTTATTTTGGGGAGCAGGCAGCTAGTAGAACTATAGATGACACATGTTTAGCCATAAGTTGATATTTGTTGTAGCTCAGAGATGGGTAGAGTGCACTGGGATGCATTACACTACACATTTTACTTTTGTATATTTTTTAGTTTTTCCATAATAAGAAGCTTAAAGAAAAAAGAATTGAAGGATGAATTCCACGGATGAACAGTGATCCATTCCAGAAAAGAGTTTTTCAGTAATTGTTATTTTCCTTTTTTCCTTCCTTCTGTATTTTCTAAATTGTGCCAACAAATGTGTACTACTTTAATATCAGAAAGCAAAGAAATGACAGCTTCCCAAAATTCTAAACAAGGCCATGCAACAGTTCAACAACACAAAAACAGAGATTCTCACTAAATTCAGACAAAACAAGAATATTTAACAGTATAAACTATAAGATAATTTTTAAAAATTAGGTAATGTTGTAAAAGATGGGGAGGAGAAAAATAAAGAAATACGCCAACTTTTATTA
>NW_007863830.1:0-611 GCF_000696425.1 Galeopterus variegatus
ATGTGGTTCATTTTTACTTTACAGCAGGAATAAAATGAATTTGATTAGCATTATTTTCACTGCAGAAATGGGACTATAGAGGCAAGCATCGCAATTATTGAAATATAAGCAAAGTAGTTTCAAAAACATTATAACTTATGTTTGGGAAAAGAAAAAACTATTATTTTATACTAAAATTTAGGAAAGTAGTGAGGATAAACTATATATTTCATTTGATATAGTTTTCAAGAGTGGAAAAAATTTTTTCACAATTCTCGTATTTTGCTTTGTAATTGAAGCCTAGGGTATAAGTAGCATGATCACTTTAGCTATGAAAGGAATAAAACTGAATACGTATATATGTACGTGTGTGTGTGTGTGTGTGTGTGTGCGTGCGTATGTGTACCTATTCATTTATATATGTTTGTGTGCATGTACATACATATATTTGCTTCTATGTACATGCATGTGTATTTGTGTTATATGTGCTTATTTTTATAATTATTTCAGTATACAATCAGAGCAAAAATAATTGCCTAAGGCAGAGTACAAATATTCAGTTTGATTTCCAACAGTAAATAGTCTGTTGTTTAAAAATATATGATGTTATTTCTAAAACTATAAGCTGCTTA
>NW_007863831.1:0-611 GCF_000696425.1 Galeopterus variegatus
GTCTCTTTACATTTGATACTATTCCTTGTTCTGAAGTATACTTTGTCTGATATTAATTTTGTTACTTCATCTTTCTTTTGATTATTGTTTGCTTAGTATATCTTTTACCATAGACCATCTTCATATTTAAAGCAGGTTTCCTACAGATAGAATACAATTGTGTTTTGCTTTTTATAAATCCAATTTGACAATCTCTGACTTTTTAATTGGAGTATTTAGACCATTCACATTTGGTAACATTATTAACATAATTAAATTAAAATGGATCTTCTCTTTTCAATTTGTTCAATCTCTTTTCCCCCCTTTTTCTTCCTTCTGTTAGGTTTAATACACATCTTTCATTATTCCATTCTATCTCCATTATTGACTTTTTAAGTGGTTGTCTGGAGTCAACACTATACCGGTGAAATTAATCAGAACGTTTCTTCAGATAATGTTATATTGTTTCACATGTAGTGTAAGGTCATTACAACTGTAAATGCTCAGTTCCTTCCTTCCACACTTTTCACTATTGTTGCCATGTATTTTACTTAAACATATGTTATAAATCCACAATATTTCTACTATTTCTGCCTTAGACAGTTATCTTTTAGAGCAATTAATAAGAAAAA
>NW_007863832.1:0-611 GCF_000696425.1 Galeopterus variegatus
ACACAACACAGATTTAGAAATAATTGTAATTCAACTTTACTCAAGAATATCAACATCAGGTTAAATATTAACTAATTTATCTATGAAATCTAATAATAGGGGAAAAAGTTCAAACCTTTATTTCTCTGGTGCCGAAGACTATTATATATCTTTTATATTCCATTTCCTCTGTCACTTATTTTCTCAGTCCTATCTTGCAACTAGAATTTTCAATTTTTTTTCATAATACCCATTCTACCACATCTTTTTAGCGTAAAATATCTTGCTTACCACAGAGTGCTTATCTGCATTTCCTGTTTACCTATAGTCTTGATTGAGCTAACCAGATTTGCTTTGCATGTCCTTTATCGCGTCATAGATAGCAAATAGAAGTATTGTTGCTATTACAGGGTAATCCTGTGTAATTATACTCTACTGGGATTGTATCCAGTCGTCACCATACTTTTCAGTTATTTGCTATTATAGCTTTTTAAAAAAGAAAATGTGGAAGACTAACTTTAAATGTTTTAATTATTGGGGCCGGCCCGGTGGTGCACTGCTACAGTGCGCTGCTTGGGAAGTGCGGCGGTGCTCCCGCCCGAGGGTTCGGATCCCACATACGGACCGGTTCC
>NW_007863833.1:0-611 GCF_000696425.1 Galeopterus variegatus
GAGGGTTCGGATCCCACATACGGACTGGTTCCCGCTCACTGGCTGAGCGAGGTGCGGGCACAGCGCCGAGGGTTGCAATCCCATTGCCGGTCCCGGTCCGGTATGGGCGCGACACTGAGGGTTGTGATCCGTTGCCAGACACGAAAAAAGACACACACACAAAAAAATCCTGAGCTGTTGAAGAGGTGACACTGAGCGTCCCTAATGAAAGAGGATGGAAGAATGCTTCTGGAAAGCACCAATGTAGAGAGGAGTGAGTCCCTGTAACTGGAGAGGGAGACAAGTCTGTGGGTCTCATAAGCAGCAAAGGGCTCACCCCCTGTCCCCAGTATGCCCAGGAAGAGAGCAAACTTGCAGAGGTCAGAGGCTGTGTTCTCCGCCCAGGGAGGCTGGACCCTAGGCCCCGGGATGCTAGTTTTGCAAGAGATGAAGAAACATGAGGCTGTGCCGATGGATTCTAGTGGTAACCAGCCTGGACAAACACACATAACCAGAGGCCTCCTGATGCCCTGGTGCTGGCAAAGACTCCAGCATGTTGCACAACTTTGCGCAATCAGTGCTGAGACTGAATTCCTATCAGTAATCAGCTTAGCAAGTAAGTAAGGATTTGG
>NW_007863834.1:0-611 GCF_000696425.1 Galeopterus variegatus
TATATATATATATATATAACAATTTAATTGAAAACTGTATGGGTTTTCTATCCCCTGTAACCCCTAACCCATTCCTTCATCTTGATTCTTTATAATAGTTTGTATATTATTTACTGGATTCCTCATTTCACATCTGTAATGTATGTGAAACTGTTTCAAAATTAATAATGTGAGTAAATCTCCTACTTCATTTTAAAGAAAGAACCAAAAAGTTGTATAGAAATTCTCATCAATTACTACTGAACTTTTTAATGGAAAGAAAATGATAATAGAATTATTCTTGGAGCTTTATTATGAATCCACTCTTCATTCTTCCAGTAAAGAGACTTTTAGAAAAAAATTATGGATCATGGTTAATCTCTGGCATAAAAAATTTGATGAAAGATGGCGCTGGAGAAGGAGGAAACCCAACTGTATTTAATTTCTCCTTTTCTCTTACTGTGTCTATGACATGTACTTATGTTACTCTGGTCTGGTGTCTCAAATGAATCTATGTTGAAGAAAGATTTTATCTAGTGTATGCTAAACTTAAAAAAGAATAACTTATCCTGAGCCTTTTCTAAACAATCCTGGGACCAAAATTATTGTTCTCATAGGGAATATACCCTTCT
>NW_007863835.1:0-611 GCF_000696425.1 Galeopterus variegatus
AATAACAACTCTTAATGTAAAAGGCTTAAATTCCCCAATCAAAAGACACAGACTGGCTAACAGGATTAAAACGGAGGACCCAACTATATACTGCCTTCAAGAGACCCACCTCACCCATAAAGACTCACATAAACTAAGAGTGAAAGGATGGAAAAAGATCTTCCAGGCAAACAGAAAAGGAAAACAAGCTGGAGTAGCTATTCTCATATCTGACAAAATAGACTTTAAACTAAAAACCATAAAAAGAGATAATGAGGGTCACTACATAATGATAAAAGGATTGATCCATCAAGAAGACATAACAGTCATAAATACATACACACCCAATGTTGGAGCAGCCAGATTTATAAAACAAACTCTATTAGACCTAAAGAAGGAAATAGACACTAATACCATAATAGCAGGGGACCTGAACACCCCACTGTCAATATTGGACAGATCATCTAGGCAAAGAATCAGCAGAGAAACACAAGATCTAAACAATACTCTGGACCAATTGGACTTGGCGGTTATCTACAGAACATCCATCCAACAACCTCAGAATATTCAATCTTCTCATCAGCACATGGATCATTCTCTAGGACAGATCACATGTTAGGTCACAAATCAAG
>NW_007863836.1:0-611 GCF_000696425.1 Galeopterus variegatus
GTCATTCATGTCTTCCTGACAGTGGTTCTTTCTCAGTGAACATTCCCAGGCCTCACATAACAGGTACATAGTTACAGCCCAGAGACACAGATTTATATGTTCTCAAGGTAAGCGCATGTGGAAACCCCTGCAGGTTTCAAAACGTAAACAGCCTCCTACCAATGCTGGCAATGTTATTTCACTGGAGATTGTAAAAGAAATCAAGAGTTATTTTTAGAGAGAGAGAGAGAGAAGACACCCTAACATCAGAAATAAAGTTTACAAGAGTTAGCAGATATTTATAAAACTCATGACAAGCTAAGCGTCTGCGGTGAGTCATTCAGATTTAACTTGTCTAAACTCATGCCTTCAACGATTTTAACATTTCCGTTTTTCCTTGATATTTTTCACAGTGCTATTCCATATTTAAATAGCTCTAAATCTGCAAGTCACTTAGAACTATAATGCAAAAACACTTCAAGCAGATAAACTTAGACATATGAACAGCAAGAAACCCACTAGGTATCAGGCTCTCTAAATGGATTACTTGAGTGCAACTATTAGACCAAAAGCATAACCCTAAACATTTGTGAAAACACTTAAGCTTCCTATTAAGGAAATCCTTATTAGAG
>NW_007863837.1:0-611 GCF_000696425.1 Galeopterus variegatus
ACAGGGATTTTTAGGTGTGCTAACAATGGATTCCTTGCCTATGAGTAATTCATTGTCTTACACCATCTGGTTTTACCCAGGCTGCAAAGCCTAGAGTGGTGTCGCAGACTCTGCAAAGCCCTATTTGGGTTATTCACCAAATGCCACCATGCCACCCCCGTAGCGTCTGGCAGATAGATCGGGTGGGTCTGTTATTGCTCCTGGGTATTTACTGGATGCAAATTCTACTGTCCACCATCGTTTTTGGGGTACAATATTTTCCCCCTCCCTCATGTAGAGTTGTTCTCAGCGATACCTGTAATTGGCCCTTCCCATTTCAGAGTCAGCCATGAGTGACTTAGTGTTAAATTATAGATCCAGATAGCGGGGTTACCCGTTCTTATCACAGAGTGGCCAGCTGTGTCTCCGTCTGTTGGAGGTGGGGGTGGGTGGGGAGGGGTCGTTATTTCATAACACTCTTGCTTGGCAGCTGGAAGGGCTGTCTATCCTCTGAAGGAGAACTTAGGAATCTGGAAGGAAGGGTGGGAGGTGAGCGTTTGAGGGGAAGGGCCCCACTGGGTTGGACAAGAAGGTAAAAAAGGATTGGTGTGGCCACCCAGGGGAGGACAGGA
>NW_007863838.1:0-611 GCF_000696425.1 Galeopterus variegatus
ACAAAAATGTACTTTTTGGGATAATGTTAGACTGTAGAGACTCTATATATAAACTCTATCTTCTCTTCCATTTGACCTATCTATTTAAAACAATGAAACTTCCAGAAGTAGTTTGGCAGTTTTAAATATCTGCTACAAAAAAAAAAAAAATCTTTGGATTGAAAGTTTCGTTTCTTCATCATCATAGGTGTGTGCTTTGATGAGTGAGTATTTGTGTTTTCTTAAATCCTCATAAATGTTATGATTAGATATGGAGCTTCAACAGGGGAGAGATTGATGAGACAGAAACTTTTTTTCTGGAAACTAAACACATATCAAAACCCAGGCCCAGGCACTGTCAAGATGGGCCAGATCAGAACAGGTTATAGTCAGGAAACCATGCAGACCTAAAAGATCAGGAGAATAGCAAGTGTTGAATATCAAATAAGACTTGGGGTTGGTTTTTCAGAAAAACAATACAAAGAAATCTGTTCCAAGCATTAGATCTGAAAAGCAGACATGAGTCTATGAGGTCAATACAGATGTGGTACAAGCATTATCAGACAAAGTTAAAAAACAATTCTAAATTCTAAGGTATCCATCTAACCAGTTGTTGAAAAGCCTTAACGTAT
>NW_007863839.1:0-611 GCF_000696425.1 Galeopterus variegatus
GTGTGTGTGCACACTTTTTTATCCATTAAGCTGTCGATAGGCATTTAGTTTGATTCCAATGAATATTCTTGGTACATTTGTCAAAAATTGGTTGGCTATAAATACATGGTTTTATTTCTGGTTTCTCTATTCTGTTCCATTGGTCTGTGTGTCTGTTTTTTATGCCAGTACCATGGCTGTTTGGGTTACTGTAACTTTGTAGTATGTTTTGAAGTCAGGTAGTGTGATGCCTCCAAATTTTTTTGGTTTTTGTTTTTTGCTCAGGATT
Source organism: Galeopterus variegatus (assembly GCF_000696425.1). NCBI lineage: Eukaryota > Metazoa > Chordata > Mammalia > Dermoptera > Cynocephalidae > Galeopterus > Galeopterus variegatus. Next base: position 269 of record NW_007863839.1, read on the forward strand.
GTTTTAGCTATTTGGGGTCTTTTGTGATTCCATATGAGTTTTAGAATTTTTGTGTGTGTGTGAAAATGTCATTGATATTTTGATATGAATTGCATTGAATATGTAGATTGCTTTCAGTAGTATTAATTCTTCCAACCCATGAACATCTTATTTTTTTGCAACTTCTTCAGTTGTTTTCTTCAGTGTTTTATAGTTTTCATTGTAGCAATCTTTCATCTCTTTGGCTGAATTAATTCCTACGTTTGTTTTGTTTTGTTTTTGTTTTTGTTTTTGTTTTAAAGATGGTATTTGTCTGCATATACATAGGAAAATCTTATGTAAAATATTATCATACACTTGCATA
>NW_007863840.1:0-611 GCF_000696425.1 Galeopterus variegatus
TTTTTTGGATTTCTAGTATCTCTACATTAATTTTTGGTCATATGGTAGATCAGTTGCTTCTTCTATTACTCTAGAATAGACTTAGAGGAAATAGAGTTCCTCCTCTTTTTCCAGGCTCCTCTGGTGATTCTCCTTGTGTCAATGCAGTTGAATATGTGGTGTGCCACCTGCACAGTGGTCATAGCTGCTACTGTGGAGGCGAGTTGTCCTTGTAGCATTAGAAGCTATGGTGGTGGCTGTTGTGGGCCACCTTTGTGGAAGAGGTGTGGGGCCTCCCCAGTCATGGTGGTATACTGCCTTCTGTGCAGGTGGGGTGAGGCTACCCAGGGCTTTTCCTGCCTGGGCTTCCCCAGTCTGCAGTGGTGCTGCTCCTGCCTTTTGTGCTGGTGGGATGAGAGCTTCCCAGGGCCTTTTCCCTGCCTCAGCCTCCATGGTCATGGCCCCACTGGCTCCTGCCCTCTGTGCAGGCAGGGTGAGTGACACACTTTGTTTTCTTTGTCCTTGGGGATGGTCTGGATCTTGGTGGAGAGAAATCCATTTTTGATACCTCTTTGGAGACTTAGTCTCATACATGCTTATTTGTTCAGATTTTGAGTCATTTGTTATACTTA
>NW_007863841.1:0-611 GCF_000696425.1 Galeopterus variegatus
AATAATTAAGACAGTGTGATATTGATGAAAGAATAGACAAATAGGGCGATGCAACAGAATATTCATAGGTCCACATAAATATAGTCGCTGATCTTTGACCATACAATGGAGAAAAGGTAGCAACAAATGGTGCTGGAGTCACTGGACATCCACATAAAAAAATGAAACTAGACACAAACCTTATACCTTTCATTGATATTCATGCAATGGAATATTGTTCACCCCTAAAAAGAAATGAGATACCAAGGTGTGAAAAGACATGGAGAAACCTTAAACGCATATTACTAAGTGAAAGAAGCCAGTCTGAAAAGGCTGCATATGATATGATTTCAACTATACGACATTAGGGAAAAGGCAAAACTATGGAGACAGGAAAAAGATTAGTGGTTGTGAAGTGTTCGGGGGGAGAGGGATAAGTAGGCAGAGCACAGAGAATTTTTAGGGCAGTGAAACTATTTCGTATAATGTGATAATGGTGGATACGTATCATTATACATTTGCCAAAACCCATGCAATGTACAACATCAAAGATGAATCCTAATGTAAACGGTGGGTTTGAGTGATAGTGATTTGTTAATGGAAGTTAATCGATTGTAACAATTGTACCACTC
>NW_007863842.1:0-611 GCF_000696425.1 Galeopterus variegatus
TCCATTTCAACAACAATATAAAACTCCCTGCAAAATAATAGAGAAATAAAATAAAATATGTTGAAATTTATTAATAGAACCCATATTCTTCTATTTGTGCACATCTAAGTTTGACTAAGTCTCATGAGGTTGCTAGATGATTTCATGAAGATAATTTTAATATTTTTCTTCACATTCATTATAATATATAATTATAAACTGTAGTTACCATATTAATGTGTGTTTAAATAAGTATGTGATTAAGTATTTTAAGTATGCATGTTATTGAATAAAATTATGTTCCTTGAGTGTAATTCTAAGTGACCTCAATACTGTGGTTGACACTATTACTCAAAATGGGTACTGCTTCAATTAACCACAGTGATTTTTAACATTGGGGTTTTAGGGAGCATTTATGCTAAGAAACACAATGAAGGGAGTTGATATTTACAAAATATGTTTCAAAGGGGATGTCTAACATAATTCTCATTTGGCAAGGTGGTGTGCCTTTTATCTACTCCTGTATTTTTAATGTAATAAAGAAACTTCATTTTCATATGATTGATTTACTGAAACATTGCACTAGAAATTAGACTGTCATGTTTAGGGCTCTCAGATGGCCCTAGTTAGTT
>NW_007863843.1:0-611 GCF_000696425.1 Galeopterus variegatus
TCTATCCATCCACCTCTCAGTTAAGTGATTTTTTTCCCCTTTTGGTTGCATTGTACCAGAAGAGGGGGAGAAAGACAGCAGTTGGACTTGTCCAGGTTTGGTCTGGGCGTGCTACCTGGAAGAAAAAGGATTGCGGAGACTACGACAGTGACAGGTTGGGCCTGGGCTCCAAGCTGGCTAGTGAAGAAGTAAAGCTCAAGTGTGTGAGGAGGTGGCAGGGCCCTGGATGAGAAGGAACTGGAAGTGTGGGGAGGAATTCTGGGTTTTCACAATGATGCCCTGGGTGTGTGGGGGTCCAGCGTGTGGTCGTGGCAGAATTGCTGACGTGGACTCGTGGACATCAGTGTGGAGGGCAAAGGGGGAACTGCAAGGCTGATGTTAATTGCTGGTTATGTGGAGGTCCAGGTTTTCCAGGGAGAGAAAGACAATAGAATAGGTGCTGGAATCACTCTGGACCTGGGGCAGAGACCCTGGAGATGGGGCAGGTGGATTAGCTGCATGCTAGCAGGCAGGACATATTAGCCTTTCACTCTTAGGCCATAGTAGCAGAATGCTGGTAGTAGGAGCTCAATAAAACATGTATCTGGTGAGTGGAGTGGTCTGTCTTGGCC
>NW_007863844.1:0-611 GCF_000696425.1 Galeopterus variegatus
CCCCCCCTTTTTGTTTTTGTCCTTTTTGAGACTGGCCACACCGCGCTCAGCCAGTGAGCTCTGTGAGCGAACTGGTCATCCCTATAGAGGATCTGAACCTGCGGCGGGAGCGCTGCTGTGCTCTCAGTGCCACACTCTCCCAAGTGCGCCACGGGCTTGGCCCCCTTTGCCCCTTTTATCTATCGGGTTATTTGTCTTTGTCTTTTTGTTGTTGAATTCTAGGAGTTCTTTAGAGACCCTGGATATTATCCCTTTTCAGATCAATAATTTTCAAACATTTTCCCCTATTCTGTAGTTGTCCTTTACTTTCTTAATAATGTTCTTCCATTAAATTTTTTTCATTGTACATGTTTATGGAATACGGTTTGTTGTTTCAATACATGCATGTATTGTGTAATGATCCAAACAGAATAGCTGGCATATCTATCACCTAAATGTTTATCATTTCTTTGTGGTTATAACACTGAATATCCTCTTTTCTGGCTATCTTGAAATATACTATACAATATTATTAGCTATTGTCATGCTGGAGCACCAGAACTTATTCTTCCTATCCAGCTGTAATTCCGTAACTTGGCGCCAGTCTACCAACTTGTCCCCTCTGCTCTCCC
>NW_007863845.1:0-611 GCF_000696425.1 Galeopterus variegatus
GCAGAAAAGAACGTTGTGTTTTATTCCAGGATAATAATCTTAACATCGGTCGAAATTATTATTCCTGGGTTAGTTCTAAATAAGACGAAAAAATTCACCCAAAGACCATAACTCCATAAATAAAATTCTAACTTCACATGTTTGGATTCTAAAGGTGATGCAAAATAAAAATATATAGGAAGTCTGAAAATTACTGCAAACAAATAAAACTGGAACAAACAGCTAAAATATTCACTGAAAGAAATAGAATATGAAAACAATAAAGGAAAACCACCTCTCCCTTCTTTACCAGGTCCTCAAAAGAAAGTATTGATGCAACTAATGCAAGTACCTAAGATATTGCTTACCCTGGACATCATAATAAAGAAAATAAAATTATATGAGAGAGAAGGGACTTTAAGGGGTCATGATATGCTTTCTCTCCTGAAGCAACTGACAATTTTTTTACTTAACAGATTCCATAGCCTTGTTGGTGTTAACTTGGACACCAGTTTTAAAATACTAAAATCAAGTATATCAGCAATATATGACATTCATTATATCTGGAGAACCTGGATAACTGCAAGAAGATTAATGTTGTAATTAGCAGGAAGTCAAAGATTAATAAATTA
>NW_007863846.1:0-611 GCF_000696425.1 Galeopterus variegatus
TGATTTGCTCATAACTTTGCATACCTTATCATATCAAATTTTCATAAAAACTTCCCTAGGTAGGTATCTGTATGTCCATTTCTTAAAGATAAGGAAATTGAAGTAGGACATGTTTATGGTTGCCAAGTTAACAAAGGATGGATGGTGATAATTAGTTTAATGTGTCAATTTGGCAAGGTCTTAGTGTCCAGTGACTTGTTTGAACCCTAATTTATGCATTGCTTTGAAGATATTTTGTAGGTAGGGTTAATGTCTACATTCAGTGGATTTTCCATAAGGATGCTTCTCTATAATATAGGTGGGCCTAGTGCAATCAGTTGAAAGGGCTTAAAAGCAAAACTGAAAATTCTCAAGGAAGAAAAATATTCTGCCTCAAGAATGCAACATCAGCTCCTGCCTTCCTGCAGATTTCAGAGTTGCCAGCTTCCACAAACACATAAACCAATGCCTTGTAATAAATCTATTTAAACACATACACACACATGCATTCACAAAGACACACACACACATGCACAAAGACACACACACACATATTTTTTTATTCCTACTGATTCTGCTTTTCTGGATAACCAGATAACTATGACTGCTGATAGAAGGAGTTCCTAGTAGCC
>NW_007863847.1:0-611 GCF_000696425.1 Galeopterus variegatus
TTAAAAAAACTAGCTTTTGCTACTGACAATTCTATTTCTACTGACTTATTTCCCTGCCTTTTACTCTTGTAATATACTGGTAAAATCTCCAAAGTAATAGGTATTAATTTTTCAAAAGGCCAAGTTTGTAAACTCATCTGGTAAAATTCACCTTCCTTATGCAGAAACCTTCATTCACGTTTGCTTACCTGTTCTCATATTGAAATTTCGCCAGTATGTCTTTGGCTTTGGTTTGACTATTGAGTTGAATGGCCATGGACACCTTAGACAGAAGTGGAGCGTGGACCCTTATGACTCCTTCGGGCACGTCAGACTGCCAAAGAGGAAATTCAGTACATTCTGTCAAACTGGGATGAATGTCAGTTCAATGATGCACTTCACAGATAGGAAAATCAGTTTGGAAAACATGTAAACATGACCAATAACTATCCAGAATGAAACACTGTTTTCTTTTTCACCTGGAGACTCACTAATGACAACCCAACCTAGGATTTTACTTCCACTAAATGGTTAGGTCCTGCTACAGTGCCTTAAAATCATGACAGGAATAAAACCAGGCTATGACAAAAATCTAATTTCTATCAATGCACTTATTGAACAATGTCCTAAAT
>NW_007863848.1:0-611 GCF_000696425.1 Galeopterus variegatus
CGTTTCACTCAATATTATTCTCTCAAGGTCCATCCATGTTGTTGCAAATGGCAGTATCCCAGTTTTATCCTTCTAACAGAAGAGTTGCTGGGGTACAGTCCCTTTTGGGTTCTCATCACATTCATTGTGCTTTAAGTAATCCTTTTTTATGTCTCCATTACATGGAGAGAGGTGTAACACTAGTCAGTGCAATAAGGAAAGAGAAAGCCCTATTTGAGGATGACATGATCATTTATGTAGAACACCCTAAAGACCCCACTAAAAAATTACTAGAACCAATAAATGAATTCAGTATAGTGGCAGAAAACAAAACCAACACACACAAAAATCTATAGCCTTCTTATATGCCAATAATAAAACAGCTGAACAAGAAATCAAGAAAGTGTTATGCCTCTGGCTTTATTTTATTTGTTTATTTATTTATTTATTTATTTATTAGTGACTCTATTTTTGTTTAGTACAGACATTTTCACAATGCTAATTCTTCTAGTCCAAGAGCATGGAATATATTTCCATCTTTTTGTTTCTAATTTCTTTCAGAAGTGGTTTATAGTTCTCATTGTAGAGAACTTTCACCTCTTTGGTTAAATTGATCCCTAGGTTTTTTATTT
>NW_007863849.1:0-611 GCF_000696425.1 Galeopterus variegatus
AGAATTTATTTTTTAATGTGATTTGATCAAAAGGACTTCTTCCCCTTATATATTTTAAAATGTATACTTTCCTTTAAAGCAAACTTTTTTCTTTTTAGATCTCTTGAAGCACTTTTAAATCAGAAGCAGCTTCAATACATTATAGCCAAAGAAACCATTTCTCACCACCTGGAAAAATTAGATGTGGCTAAGAAATCAGTAAAGGACATTGAAGAAGAATGTTCTAAACAGGAAGATGACATAGGAGCCCTGGAGACAGAACTGGTTGATTTAGATGGTGCACGGAGAAGTTTTGAAAAGCAGATTGAGAAAGAAATGGTAAGTAAATTACGAGACTTAGAACTGGAAAATGGTAAGGTGAAAAAGTCAATATATGGGAAATCTTTTGTACCTATTGTTTCAACTTCTCCTTTTAATTAGAAAAAATGTAAACGATTTTCTCTCTTTCTGATATTTTAAGAGATTTTCCTCAGAATGTAAATTATGGGGATTTAGGTTTTTTTTCCTATACACAGAATCTGAATTTATTCTTCAGACTAAAGTATTTTCAATAAGATTAGATGGCATTATAACATTTATAAGTTAAAATCCTAGAAAATATTTCAACAATG
>NW_007863850.1:0-611 GCF_000696425.1 Galeopterus variegatus
GTCATTTCTGAAGAATCCTCAATTCATATGACCCTATTCTAAGATAAAAGGGTCTCTTTTAGTGGAGTCTAGTGGAGTCTATTTTCAAGGATGAATGCATTTTGGCCATTTCATTGGTAAGTAAAATTAAAGTATCTCATTTCCAGAAGAAAGATTGTTTTTAGAACACCATTCTGTTGTCTCCAACAAAGATTTATTCATAGAATACACTTTTAACCTTACTGCTTTCTAAGAGTTTTGGAAACATTTTGAAACTACAAAGTGCATTTACTAATATTAAAACCTTGTAATGTCTTGAGCTGAAGCCTATTTGTTTTAGAAAAAAATATGGCTTCTCACTCTTCGGGCAGTTATTAAATTTTCCACTCATATTTTTCCTGAATCAGACAAATTCTGTGGCTTACAAAGGTGTGTAGTGATTTTGTGAGCTATTGCATGTACCGTTGACATTTTGTCTTCTTTGCTGCCTGGAGTTGGCTAATGCCAGCAGCAGATCACACATTCTTGACAAACAATTGTGGAAAAAAGCATGAAGACCAAGAATGATTGCGCCAGTGTCTCTGTTGAAGCATGGCACTCCAGCTGAAAATGTTAAGGTTATTTATTTATTT
>NW_007863851.1:0-611 GCF_000696425.1 Galeopterus variegatus
TGTCACTCTACTCATTTGTTATTCAGTCCAGCCACAAGATTTCTCTGTTCTTCAGATAATCAGGGTCTTTGAATGGAACCTCACTTACTGAGTCCCATCACCTGGCTACCTACCTCCTTTTCTTTCAGATTAAGTGACACTTCTCATTTTCAAGTTGTGACACTTGATTGACCTCTGAAACCTCAGTATAGATTGAATTTAACTGTTAATTCTTTCTCACAGCATTTGTCCTTGGCTTTTATAGCACATTATAACTATTATAACTACTCAGTACATGGGATTATTTGTTTAATTTATTCCTCTACAGACTGTAAGATTAAGGAAAACAGAGACCATATCTGCTTTATTCGTTCATGAAGAATTTCTAGCATCTTATTGTCACACAAAGAGTTTTTGTTAAATGGACAGATGGATGCATGGATGAATGAATTCAATAATTTAACACATTTTTTTAAATCTCTAACTCTAAAAGTCTGGAATCACATTTTAATACTTATATTCCCTTTCCACTTACTTACTTTGCTTATTTAGAGATTATTAATTTCTTCACATTTACCAATGTATCTTTCTATGTACTTTGAACCTTTATCAAAAAATTTAAAAAAAAAAAA
>NW_007863852.1:0-611 GCF_000696425.1 Galeopterus variegatus
AAGCCTTAAAACCAGGAACTTAAAAATGCATATTGTTTTAAAATATGATTATCTAGATATCTCTTTGTACCTGCAGGTATTATCAGAAAACAACATTTTATTATTTATCACCATTAAATAAATGAAAGCACAAAAATATTTTGCTCTATGTTAAGAAATTCAGCACAAGTTTCTTATTCTGATTCATGTCTTTTGATAATTCCTATTATTTTCAAAAAGTAGATTTCAATTAGGTACTGCTCATCTAACTTAGTAATTATATATGTTGTGTGTGTGTGTATATAAACTAAATCTCTGAGCCTAAAATGAAGTTTCTTAATCTACCTGCTCTAAAGTATCGTACTGGTTTGGAAAATGTGGAGACATTTAAGTGTTTTCTGAAAACAAGTTAGGAGAAAAACCCTGACTCAGAAGGATGGAGGGGTGCTAGACACTGTGCTGGGCACTTTGAATATATCATCTTATAAGAAATTCACAAAAACCCTAAGTTAGGTAGGTACAATTTTTTATCACCCATTTTACAGGTGAGAACCTAAGATTTAAGGAAGAACAGCTAAATAACTTGCCCAGTGTCACAGCTGGTAAGAGGTGCAGCCAGATGTCCACTTGCA
>NW_007863853.1:0-611 GCF_000696425.1 Galeopterus variegatus
AGATAAGTGAATCCCATTTGAGAGCCACTGTAGCCAATACTTTATCTGTCAATTTGGTAATAATTACAATTTCTTTGAGTTTATAATCTTCCCAAAATTGGAAAAATATGTGGTAGTTTTAAAACTAAAAGCAATATCATATTTATGTGGCGTATAATAAACAGCAGTGAATCCTGTATTTATGTCTCAAGCATATATTTTTAAATGAATTGGGATGCATGTGGAAACAAATATTTTATGAATCTGTATTCTTAGATAGTCTTGCATCTCTGTTATCTAGGTTTCCTTAGGGAACTTATCATGATGTAATGAGCCAGAACTAATTCCATAACAAGACGAAATCTCTCCTTTAACCTGCATTATGTATAACCACCAAAGTTAACTTCAAAGCCTCATGAATTTCACAACTATAATTTCTTCTTAAAAAAAATGTATATACAGTATTCCAAGCAGATGGGGAAATATATCCAGTATGTCTAATAAAACAAGTATTTTAATGTGAGTAATCAATGGCTAATAAATATAATATTCTGCAGAAACTTTGCTTCAATTCATTACCTTTGATCTATATGTAACAAAACATGATTTCCTGATAGCTTCTGAAAATTTGT
>NW_007863854.1:0-611 GCF_000696425.1 Galeopterus variegatus
TCTGCTTGGCGCGGCTCCTCACTGAGACGTGCCATTTGCTTGCCTTGACGCGGGGCACCCCAGGGCCTGTGGACCGGCCTAGAATCCCACTCTCTCCGTGGATCTCTGATGGGGCTGGTAGCGTGGGGAGCCCCCGGCCAGCGTCAGGAGGGCAGGGAAGAGGAGCCTGCCCGGATTGTCTCTCCACCACACCCTGGGCGTCGGCCCCAGGTAAACTCCCTGTTTCTGGGAGGCAGATTCCATCTCTGGGGGCCTCAGTTTGGTGGAACCCCTGTCTGATTTCTGGTGGGGAGAGGAGAGCCTGGAGTGCTCTGGAGCTACATTGAAGCTACTGGAGAGCTCTCCCAGAGGGCCGACCTGTGCTAGTGGGAGTCAAAGAGGAGCTGTGTGCTGAGGGACCCTCCCCTAAAGAGTTCACTCCCGTCAGTGGGAGAGTCAGGACACCTGCTGGGCAGAGCAGGGCAGGGCACAACTTTGATGTCTCAACTGAAAGATAAGGTTTGTAGAAGACACGCCTCAGCCCTGTCTGAGCACACAGAGTGGGGAGGGTTCTGGCAAAAGGAGGCAGAGTCTCAGAAATAAATAAAGAAAGAAAGAACAATAATTACACA
>NW_007863855.1:0-611 GCF_000696425.1 Galeopterus variegatus
AAACAAAACAGGAGAGCTCCAGAGGAAGAAGAAAGACAGTGATCAAAATGCCTGTTAGTCAGAAGAGTTTATATATTTCTCTTAATACTCTGTGAGATTGAATTAACTATTTTATTCTTCCATATCTCACTGGTGACTCACAGTGAATTAATTAAAAGAACATAAAGTTTTTCACATATGTTGATGTTACATGTTTTCTTTTGATGTAGATGATTGCAGACATCTGGGCATTAATACTTCCAAAGATATACATTTTATAGGAGTAATGAACCCAAAAGTAACTGCTTGAATTGGGGACATGTTAAGTATCTTACTATCATAATGGATATTGGACAAAAGCACAGATGTGCATTTGTACAAATGACAAATATACAGAGCCTGGAAACCATAACAAATGTAGCCATAATGAGAATACTAAATGAGAAAACTAATTTTATACATTGATACGCTGCTCTGGGCCAATTCTTAGAAAGAAAAACCAGAATATAAATGATAAGAGTAATCAAAGAAATTATTCAAATGTACTCAAAATGTACTTTTTGAAACATCACTTCTGAAAACCTTTGAAGTGATGCTGGAGAGAGGCTTGAATGAGCTCCTACTTAATTGTG
>NW_007863856.1:0-611 GCF_000696425.1 Galeopterus variegatus
AGGAAAGGCTGTCCATCTGGTGGGTCAGTGCCTGTCTGCTGGTGGGTGGGCCGCTGTGGCTATGCTTGTGGGTATAGCTGTCCTTTGCCTACCCAGCGTTCCTGCACCCTGTCCCACAGGGAGCCATCTTCAACGCCAGCCCACTGCACACCCTCTTGCTCCAATTCCTTTTCTTTGTTCATGGAACTGGAAAAGGCATTCCAGAGTCACCCCAAAGATTCAGCCACACCTGGTGTTCCTAGCAGGGACACATGAGTGGGCAGCATGGATTCTGTATTCAGGGTGAGGATCACCCTTCAGAATTGACCTGATAGGGTAGAACATGTGGATTATCAAGGTTTGCAAAAACATGGGTGATCAGTGCTCACTGCTACCAATAAATAGCACTATCAATGAGAAGCCATGAAAATGAAAGGCTTTTTTTTAAAACAAAGTTCACTTTATTACATTAATTTTATACAGTAAAAGAATATGAAATACAGACTTGTCTAAATTCTCTTGCTGATTCTCTTGAAGACAATGTTGTCCAGTGTCATAGTCTGAAAGCCAGAAAAAAAATCATAAAATGTTCATCTGATGTCGAATTATAAAAAAACAATTCAGCCCAAAAT
>NW_007863857.1:0-611 GCF_000696425.1 Galeopterus variegatus
AAACACATGTATGCCAGGAAACTGTCTGAGGCCAGAAGAGGAGCCACGTGAAAACATTTGAGCTAACAGTACTTGAATTAGGGTTAAGAGTAGTTCCTATTCCACCAGAGTGAAAAACTCCTAATTCATGGGGCATCAAGCAAAGTACCAAAAAGAGGGTCTCAAATTAATGACTTCATCTTCCATTTTAAGATATTAGAAAAAGAAAAGTAAATCAATTTCAAAGTAAGCAAAAGTGAGGAACTAACACAGGGCAGAGAAGAATTCAGTAAAGTAGAAAAAGAAACGCGATAAAGAAAATCAGTGAAAACAAAGGCTGATTTTTCAGAAGTTAAATATAACTGCAAGAACATAACTTTCCTTTCCAGCCCATGAACCTTTGTGGGTTTTTTGAATATTATATTAGAGGATTTTCTGAATACTCTACCCAATGTCCCATAAAATACGTTTTCCTATCTGGTTGGTAGCGACAGGCCTTGTTTGCAGTGCTGAGGGCCAGGTGCCGTTCCTTCTGTCTTTGTAGGTGTTTCTTCCCCAGCATATGATATATCCTCACACACGTGCACTGTTCAGTACTATGAAGAGTGCTCAAGAGATCCTCTGCAGTTGCC
>NW_007863858.1:0-611 GCF_000696425.1 Galeopterus variegatus
TCTTTTTTTTTTTTTTTCCCCCTTTTTGTCTTTTTTCGTGACCGGTAACGGGATCGCAACCGGTAACGGTATTGCAACCCTCGGTGTTGCGCCCGTACCGCGACCGGCAACGGGATCGCAACCCTTGGTGTCGCGCCCGCACTGCGATCAACCAGTGAGCGGACCAGTCTCTATGTGGGATCCGAAACCTCGGCGGGAGTGCCGCCGCGCTCCCAAGCGCTGCACTCTACCGAGTGTGCCACCGGGCTGGCCCTTCTCTCTATCTTTTAAACATTTTAGTTTTATGAGTTATTGAAAACATCCATATAAGTAGAGAGCAATAAACTAACATACACTCATGTAGCTATAATAGTCACCCCCTCATGGATACTCTTACTTCATTCATCTACACCCCGCTTCTATTCTACTCCTACTCCAAGATTATTTTAAAGCAAATTCCAGATGATCTGTCATTTTATCCATAAATATTTCAGTATATTTAAAATGTAAGGACTTTCTCTCCAAAATAACCACAATATCCTGTCAGTGTTCAAATCTCCCTAATTACATCTCTCCTTTTTTGCAGTTGGTATGTTTTCATTGCATCCAAGCAAGGCCTAAACACTGTATTT
>NW_007863859.1:0-611 GCF_000696425.1 Galeopterus variegatus
GGAGTGGCAGTGGACTCAAGGACGTTCCCCAGCACTGTCTAGAGTGGGTTTAGACCAGGAAGGCATTCTGAGCACTCCCTCCTAGGGGGTAAGAATTAAGTTGCTGCTGCCCAGCCCCAGGGCTTGCATCAGTGACCACTAACAGCCCCCTAAAAAGATCTGAGCTCTAGTCCTAGAGGAACAGGAGGGGTGCTTCGTGTAATCACCAAGTCAGACTGGGAATCAGGAGACCTGGGTTCTGGGCCTGGCTTGCTGTGGGACCCGGGTGGGTGCAGTTCCTCCTCTCTGGGCCTTTTTCTCCTTCATATGGTGAAGGGTCTGGGCATAGACAATGAGGACCTTTCTATCTTTGTATTTTTGAGACTGGGCATCCAGACACAGAGAGGCCTCTTGGGCGACTCCAGGCTAAAAGTTCTCTTATTGGTCCCTAGAGAGGGGCTGGGACCAGGCCAAGGTCATACAGCAAGAGGAGGACACTCCCATCATTTAGACTGTGACCCAGAAGCCTGAAACCATTCTGCCATCCCCTCATCTTACCCTTCTCCACCCTGGGTTTCTCTGCAACAAATATTTGCAGCTCCTTACCACGTCCCGTCTTCTGTGACCAGCCC
>NW_007863860.1:0-611 GCF_000696425.1 Galeopterus variegatus
ATAATCTTCCAAACGGGTGACTTCCTTGATATTATCACCTGGGTTTACCTGCCAATCACAAACTCTCACGAGGTCACTCTTCACAATTAGCCTAGTATTATTCTTAAGGAGTTTGCTAAATGACCTACGGGGTTCTCACGTGAACTGGCCCCAGCCTCACTCATCAAGCTCAATCTGGGACACTCTGTTATCCTACAGCTACACTTGACCTCTGTCAGTATCCAAAATACAACAAGCTCTTTCCTGCTCCCTGCATTCTCCTCTGTCTAAAATGTTTTCCCCCAGATTCTTTGCATGTTCAAGTTGGTCTCATTCTTCGCTCCCAGCTTAAATATAACTCTTCAAAGAAGGTTCTCCTGAAGAGTAGGCAGAGGGTTTCTACTTTGGGTAGATGGTCTCCATTAGTATCTGTAGCAGCAACCCATGACTCTCCTGATTATTACTCTTGTTTACTGCTGGTTTTGCTCACGGGAATGTGGCTGGGCAGGGAAAAGTTCTACCCTATTCATTACTGCATCCCTACTATCTAGCCCAGCTTCCAAAACATTGTAGGACTCAGCATAATGTTGTTAAAGAGAAGAATTAAAAGGTTTTATAGTGAAATGGAATGA
>NW_007863861.1:0-611 GCF_000696425.1 Galeopterus variegatus
CCCCCCCTAATTTTTGCTTACACTGTATTTATCTGAGATAAATTGCAAACAAATATGTAGTCATCTTGTTCAGGCCATGCTCCCCCTGATTTCTGGCCTTTTATCTCTTTCCTGTCACTTTGGATTGGTCTCAAATACTGGTGACTCTGAAACAAACATGGAGATGGTTGTTAGACATGTTCTTTTTGCAGGGTCTAAACTTTCCTCCTTCTTTCTGGTCTGAAACATGGTTCTAGTTCTGTTTACTTCTTGTTGTGGTATTTCAACTGAGATGGTATAACAACTGAGATGGGATACCAAAGTCTGATTTCAGAGCGATCTGCTTTAGACAATCTACAATGGGGATTTTATGTTAGAAACAAAGGGAATCTATCTGTAGCCAGAGCCCATTTAGTTCAGAGAGAGGCAGAAGTAAAATCAGAGCCACTGGCTAAAAGTCCCAAACCCACAATTTTCTCCTTTATTCACATTTTCTATTATGCACTTGGAGACATGCCCATGTACTGATGAACAAGTGTATTCTGCATTTTGCATTCTGCTTTGTTTGTGGTGACCTGGAGAGATTTGTGGACACTGGGATAATTTATGTGAGGGGATGTGACCATTCTTTA
>NW_007863862.1:0-611 GCF_000696425.1 Galeopterus variegatus
TTATTGCTTAGTGCTGTAAACTGAAATTTAAGTAAAAATTCACTAGAGGATGGTATTTTTTTATTCTAGATTGCCTGCTATGGCCTCAATGCTTGTGTCCCCCCAAAATATATATGCTAAAATCCTAACCCCCACAGTGATGGCAGTATGAGGTGGGGTCTTTGGGAGGTAATTAGGACATGAGAGCAGACCTCTAATGAATAGGAATAGTAGCCTCATAAAAGAAGTCCCAGAGAGACCCTTGTCCCTCTGCCGTGAGGACACAGCAAGAAGGCACTGTCTGCAACCCCAAAGAGGGCCCTCACCAGAACTCAAACATGCTAGTGCCCTGATCTTGTACTTCCAGCTTCCAAAACTGTGAGAAATACTTTGTTTGTTTGTTTTTAAATTACCCGGGTATGATATTTTGTTTTAGCAGCCCAAACCAACTAAGACAATATTGGTCTTATGCCCAAATGGCTGGTATATTTAAGCTAGAATGAGGGAGAAGAAAAAGAGAAATAAAAAGAGAGGGAAAGAGAGGGGGAGGGAGGGAGATAGAGAAAGGGTGTAAAGAATAAATACAACACACAGTTTTTTACAATCTCATTTCATTTAGGTGAGGAAAGGAT
>NW_007863863.1:0-611 GCF_000696425.1 Galeopterus variegatus
TCGGGAGAGTGAAATGCTGGTAGCGCTGTGGCCGCAGGTTTGGATCCTATATAGGGATGGCCGGTGCGTTCGCTGGCTGACCATGGTGCAGACAACACCATGCCGAGGGTTGCAATCCCCTTACTGGTCAAAAAAATAAATAAAAAAAATAAAATAAAATTTACATATAGAAATGTTAAGTTTGCAAAGGACAGGAAACTTTCCCCAGGCTAAAGTCTCTGTTGAGGATATAGAATTGTAACACAGCACAGCAAAGTTGGGGGACAAATGCCCTTGAGAGCAGGTTAACCTACTGATTAATATGTTAAAAAAGTTGCTTTATTGTTATGTAAAAATAATGGGGAAATTGCTGTAGGGAAAGAAAATGTTTGGTAAGAACAAGCTTTTGTTAGTGGATCAACTTAACCTTTTGCAAATTGCATTATGGAATGTCACGTTGTTATTTCACTGATGTTACCAGCCTCTATTATTAAACTATACTTAGCCATAACTCCACTTATGTTTCTTTCCTGTAACTTTCTGGCCTATAGAATAAATACTGAGACAGAACCCCCAGTTCAGTGTTAATTTCCCAAAGGAGGAATGCCTCTCTCTTGAGGGTTCCAGGAAGT
>NW_007863864.1:0-611 GCF_000696425.1 Galeopterus variegatus
AGCCATTACAAACTGTAATTTTTGTTCCTGTCTGTAAGTAGAAAACGTGCTGAATTAAAACATGAACTGCGTGAAATTGGCCTATTAAAGACATAAGAAGTAAACCACCCTGATGGTGAAGTGCACCTGGTTACCCAGAGGGGTGGGAGCTAGGAGCAGACACCTGGGTCTAAACGGCTTTGCTGAAAACTGTGTGACTTGGGACAGGCTCCAGACATCTTTTCCCACCCCCGGACATGAGGAGACCCCTGGCTTCTGTAAACCTCTTCTAACCATCTGCAATTCTGTGTCCACATGTGTACGGCCGGGAGGGCATCTACACAGAGCCAAGCCACGTGGGCTCACGGCTGGCTTAAACTCCTCCGGGCCCAGGATGGAGCTGGGGCACCTCTTCCCAGATGGATAGGGGGTGTGTCGGGGGCATAACAGCAATGACGGTGAGGATGGTGATCAGAGGGGTGGCAGGACAGGAGCGGCACAGGCGGTGAGCGTTCGCAGCTGCCACGCCACACGCATTCAGAGCAGGTGTTTTCTCACCACTCACCCTTCGTATCTCAGCCAAAGCAGCAAACACCAGCTCAGACATCGCCTCCTGCGGAGTCTTTCCTTAT
>NW_007863865.1:0-611 GCF_000696425.1 Galeopterus variegatus
AGCGGCGACGCAGAGACAGAGAGGAAGGCGCTGGACCAGCCCAGCTCTGGGAGCTTTGTGAATGACCCCCAGACCAGCCCCGCTTGGGGGGCAAAGGCCTGCCCAGCTCTCACTTACCACACCAGGCTAGGCGCCTGCATCAGTGCTGCCTCCATTCTCTCCGGTGGGGGCGGTGTCGGCCGGCTCAGATCAGGCAGGCCAGCCATCTTCACTTGGCGCGGATCCTCACTGAGCCGTGCCACTTGTGTGCCTCAGTGCAGGGCCCCCCGGGGCCTGTGGACCGGCCACCAATCCCACTCCACCCGCGGATCTCTGGTGGGGCTGGTGGCGTGGGGAGCCCCCGGCCAGCGTCGGGAGGGCAGGGAAGAGGATCCCAACCAGACTGTCACTCCCTGCTTCCGGGAGGCAGATACCATCTCTGTGGCCTTCAGTTTGGAAAAACCCCAGACTGATTTCTGGTTGGGAGAGGGGTGCCCGGGGTGCCCCTGAGCCCGATTGAAACTGCCGGAGAGCTGACGGCCTGAGGGCACTGAGCCGGCTCACACCGGGAGGATTCAAAGAGGAACTGTGTGCTGTGGGATCCTCCCCCGGGGTGCTCACGCCCTGGTGTG
>NW_007863866.1:0-611 GCF_000696425.1 Galeopterus variegatus
TTTATTGAAAAGGCCCTGCTTCCATGATCTTATGTTACATGGCGTGGCTATCACCTAAGTCGTAAGTCAGATGGCAGTGTACGTGTATTCAAGTTTAGTCTGTCTATTCTATTTCATTGTTCTATTTTAATGTTTTTGGATCTGTATCACCCTATTTTACCAGGTAGCACTAAAATGAGTTTTGATATCAAATAGTGCTAGCCCTCCAATCTTTTTTCCTTCAAGATTGTCTTTGCTATTCTTGAACATTTGTTTTCACATACATTTTATAATCAGCTTCTCAATTTACACAAAAACATACAAGTGAACATACGTTGCCAGATTTTTTTAAATGGGGATTCCATTCTATTTTCAAAGAATTGTCATCTTCACAACCATTCAATTCTTCAGTGTGGTTTATTTTTCCTCTTATTTTTGTCTTTGTTTTCTCTCAGACATGGTTTGAGGGATTTTGTCTGTGTGGAAGTCTTGCATTAATAGATCCTACTATCTCTCATTAAGATTTATTCCTATGTATTTAATCTTTTCTGATATACATATAAATAGCATTTTTAAATTTCCATTTTCTAATTTGGGCTGGTCTGTAGAAATAAAGTAACTTTATTTTGCCC
>NW_007863867.1:0-611 GCF_000696425.1 Galeopterus variegatus
GGCATACCCATTACCAGAAATTACTTTTGTACCCTTTGTCTCCTCCCAATTATCCCCCAACTTCCCTCACCCACTTCAATTTGTAGCCCTAGGAATGTTCCCTTCCTCTGTTGGATCATGGGACTACTGTGGTCCTTCTTTCTTGCCTTCCTTTCTCTCTTAGCTCCCACAAATGAGTGAGCCCATGAGGTATTTATCCCTCTGTGCTTTGCTTGTTTCACTCAACATATACATAACCTCTTAGAGTTTCAGTTTTTCTACCTGAAAATGAGAAAAATAAGACATCTCCCTGCTTGTACTAAATCATCTAAATGAAGTACTTTGAGCATTATCTGGCCCAGTGAAGGTCCTCAGTAAATGGTAATTATTATTATTTGCTTTGTTATTACTACATCCTGAGTGCCCAGAGTAGTGCCTGACACAGGATAGATCTGCAATAATTATTTGTTCAATGAATAAATTAATAAAGAAATGAATATATAAATCAACAAACCCATAAAATGCAGAAATAGCATTAGTACTAAATTTAGTCTTGTCACACTTTTGACAATCCTAGTACATGTCACAGTGGAACTGGCAGATGAACAAATAAGTGTCTCTGGACACAGCCA
>NW_007863868.1:0-611 GCF_000696425.1 Galeopterus variegatus
TAGTTTATGCTGACTGAACTATAGGTGAACTAACAGTGAAAGTAGCCCCTTACCTAAGCTGAAGCTACACATGATCTCTGTTCTCCCTAGAGCCAGACATAACCCCTGGGGGAGAGTTGCCTGGGGTATAAATGAATTAGAAAATCATCATCATTACCTTCTATTGAATACCTCTATGCTAGCTTTGTCCTAGGCACCTTATAAAAAATACATTATTGAACAATTTCACAGTAGCCCTATGAAACAGATATTATTATTTCTACTTTATATATGAGTTCACTCTAACTCAGAAAGTTTAAAGAAATTCCTTATGTGCCCAAACCACTTAGCAGATGGGGGCAGAACCTCAAATTGAGTGCAGGTTGCTTTTGTCTACACTGTCTTATTAATGAGAACCCACTGTGTAGCAGATGTTTTTAAAGATAAAAAAATAATTTATTTTTATTATTTTCTTTGATCAAGTTCTACTTGGCATACAAGAAAAAGCATAAAAAGGAAGAGAAAATATATCCATAATCTCACTGTTCAGAGATAATCAATGTATATTCTTTCAAATATTTTTCTATGTATGTGAATTATCAAACTATACATGGTTTTACAGCTGGCTTTTT
>NW_007863869.1:0-611 GCF_000696425.1 Galeopterus variegatus
TTCAGGTTCAAGAGGTCAGAGAGGAAAAAATGAATACATCATTTTGCCTTGTGAAGAAGCTCTTGGGTGTGAGCGCTCCATGGGTTGTGTGCATGTCAGGATGGTTAAGTCTCTTCCTAAATATTTCTTTTTCTTTTTTTGTTATAGCTATGTTTTTAGTTTCTCATTCATAATATTTACAAAGATCATTCATTTGGTGTATTATTTTGCTATTTATTTATTTTAAATTTATTTATTCATTTATTTATTTCAAATATTCATGAGATACAAACCTGATTGTCCCCCCTCCTGCCCATGATGTGGGAGCCAGATTCATACTGGGGGCATACCCATTACTAGAAATTGCTTTTGTACCCTTTGTTTCCTCCCAATTATCCCCCAACCTCCCTCCCCATCCCCCTCTCCCCTCAACTCTAATTTGTAACCCTAGGAATGTTCCCTCCCTCTGTTGGATCATGGCACTACTGTGGTCTTTCTTTCCTTCCTTGCTTTCTCTCTTAGCTCCGACATATGAGTGAGCACATAGGGTATTTATCGCTCTGTGCTTTGTTTGTTTCACTCAACGTAAGTTTCTCCAGTTTCATCCATGTTGTTGCAAATGGGAGTATTTC
>NW_007863870.1:0-611 GCF_000696425.1 Galeopterus variegatus
TAACTTCCTGTCACTTCCCCATTCTAGTCTCTTGAACATTGCATGCTCTGAGAAAGATAACATAACAAGTCAGAAAAAAGCAGGCCTTTATCTGTCTTTACAGTTAGAAAATCACATGTACTATAGCTTAATATCTTTTCGCAGCAATACTTTTCTCCTCAGAGAGCTGCCAATGATGTTGATTTTGCTGCTACTTCTTGAAAGTAACAGCAAAGGAAATCTTAACCTTAAATGCTTACACTAAGCTTTCTTACTCTTGAATAGACCCTAAACATGACACCCTTTTCTTTGGAAGTGCTTTTACGTAAGTGATGAATACTTATCTTTTTCAGGAGATTCCCCTCAAATTCACTTTTTCTCAGTGTGGATTTATTCAATGCTTGGTCACTTATTTAAGTTGTTGCTTTATTCAACATTCATAACTCCATGTACAATAAAAATTGCCCATTATTTTGACTGACACCCAGTTTGATCTCTAATATTTTCCGGAAAAATAAAATTATTGACTGGCATACAAATGATCATGAAAAATTTTTTTAAAAAAAATAAAGATATATCAAGTAGGAAAAAATTATTGGTAAAAACACTTAATATGGATCTACCCTCTTAAC
>NW_007863871.1:0-611 GCF_000696425.1 Galeopterus variegatus
TACCGGTCAGTAAAAAAGACAAAAAGGAAAAAATAAATAAATAAATAAATAAAATAAAATAAAATGCAAGTCTCAGTAGTTTACATTGAAATCCAGCATGTGGTTGGATTTTGCTTTTTATTCAGTTTCCCTTTTTTAATTGAAATGTATAATCTATTTATGTTTATTACAGTTATCTGTATATTTGACTTTAAATCTACCTTTTTGCCATCTGTTTTCTATTTCTTCCCTTTTCCTTTTTTTCTTGTTGGTTTATTTGTTTCTTCTTCCCTGCCCTCTTTTGGATTAAATGAATGTTCTTTCTTTTTTTTAGTGTGTCATATTTTAGCTATACTTTTTTGGTATTTTTTACTGATTGCTTTGGTTTTATCACATATATCATTAACTTTCATAGTCCACATAGAATTAAAATCATGCCACATCACATAATTCCATTTGCAACCCCTACACTGCATAATTCCATTTGCAACCCCCCCACCACCGACTGCTGTGTGCTGTTGTTGTTGTATATTTTACATCCACATACATTATAATCCCACTATAAAAGGTTGTAATTTTTGCATTAAATAGTCTATTGCATTTTAAAGAATTTAATAGAGGGATTTAAAAGA
>NW_007863872.1:0-611 GCF_000696425.1 Galeopterus variegatus
TAAAATGTGGGAACCTGCGCCTAGTGATATTATTGGGGCACACAGTCAAAACCACACACACGACCGACAGGAGCTTCTTCGGATGTGATGTTGTAGTAAAAAGTAGACAGATCCTAGTAGCAGGCGTGTTTCTGCCATTTGCAAGCTGCGTGACCTTCAGCTGTGTACCCAACAACTCTGAACCTCTCAATTCTCACCTGTAATGAGGGAACGAGGGGAATTACTGTGGATGTGGCGCCTGGCACAGAGCTTGGTATATTTTAGGGGCTTAATGTCCATTAAAACCCAACCTAATTGCAGATAGAGCCACAGGGTTACTGGAAACCCAGGCTGACAGTCCTGGGACAGCCCAGGACAGGGCTTGGAGCTGGAACTCCGCCCAGCACATGGCAGGCTGCCTCCACGAGTTGCTCTTCCCAATGCACCTGGCGATGGTGGTGAGCATAATTTATCCCTGTTCACTGTTAGTGGCTGGTGACATTTTGAAGACGGCTGCCTGGCTTTGGCTTTGCTGGCAGCAGGGGGATTTTAAAATGCCCGATCGATGTCGGGTGCCAAAGAAATTCAAAACAATTGCATGCAGCACCTGAGAACAGACACAAAGTCACATG
>NW_007863873.1:0-611 GCF_000696425.1 Galeopterus variegatus
AATTCGCCTGATAGATGAGCAGAATGCGGGAGTGTATTACTGACCCCAAAATAACTGAAAACGAAGACTATTAAAACATAGCAAAACAGAAACCACACTGCTCCATTTGTGATCCACATCCTTGCAGCCATGAAGTCACCAAACTTATTGAAGGTCTACTGTGTTTGGGGAACTGTGCATGATTCTAGCAATATCAGGATGAAGCAGATAAGGTCCCTACATCCTGGTGTCACCCAGTCTAGCAAGGGAGGGGAGAAGAAAAAAGAAAAAGTGCTATGACAAAAGATGATTTTAATTTACCTCTGACCTGGGTCACACAATCTTTCAAGTGCTATTTGTTCCATATTCCATCTCATCCTCACAATAGCCTTATAAGTTGGTATCTATTAATTATCCCCATTTCACAGATGGAGAGCCAGAGACTTGGAGTGCTTAGGTAATTTCTAAAAGGTCACAAAACTTGTAAAGAAGAGAGCTGGGTCTTTTGCACTCAGTAGGCCAAATTTATACCCCCGTCTTATTCGGCTTCTTAAGTGCATAGATGGTTTGAGGGGGATTGGACATGTGGGGTGCTCAGTTTAGCTGGTTGTGTTGGAGTGGAGTGGGAAGAA
>NW_007863874.1:0-611 GCF_000696425.1 Galeopterus variegatus
CATAAAATTGATCGATATTTACATGTGAAATTAGATTTTTAAAGATTTGTAGAGACAATTATCATTTGTCTTCATTATTCGGCCAGTATTCGTATATTTTCAAGGAATAAATTATTTTTTCCTTTGGAGGAATATAAAATCCAATACAAACTCACTTTATGATGAAAACTTGAATGAAAAGTCTTCATAACACCCATCTTTCTTTTCATTTTTCTCATTTGTTATCATTTATCTATATATCGTCTACTATCTGTATATCTACCTCCCTACCTATACGAGAGTACTTCAAAAAGTTCATGGAAAAATAAAATTAAAAATGTAGGAATCTTTCCATGAACTTTAAAAGTACTCCCACATATCCATCTATCTCTCCATTTATTCATCTATTTATCTGTTAACCTACCCCTTTATTAATGTACCTTTCAGTAATGTAAGCCTACAACTTACATTTTTTCTTCCTATCTATAAATACTATCCCTGATGAAAACATATAAAAATAAAAATTTATATCCCTTCTTTGCAGTGTCTTACAAAATACCTTGCTCATTGTAAGAATTCCAAAATGTCCAATGCATTAATTTATGATGATATTTGCTTACATAAAATTGCAA
>NW_007863875.1:0-611 GCF_000696425.1 Galeopterus variegatus
AGTGCTTATCCTACAATGATGAAGGAATGCAGTGAGCTCTTAATCTTCAAGGGTAGCTTACACTCTTGTGGGAATAACTCTCAAAGCAGAGTGGGGGGTAGTTTTTCTTATTAGGACTGATTAACTCACAGGTGGAAAAACCAAGGGCCTTAGTAGACGCAGTTTTAAAAATCACCCCCCTCCCTTTTTATCCAGTTTTATTGAGGTATAATTAACAAATAAAAATTGTATATATTTAAGGTGTACAATGTGATGTTTTTGATGTATGTATACATTGTGTAATGAGTCCCATAATCAAGTTAGTTAACATATCCATCACCTCACATAGTTACCATTTGGGGGGGGTATGTGTTTATAGAAGCAATTTTTAAAATGCAATATATAAAACCTTCTTTAACAAAATTAAAAAACAGGGAATGTGCAAGTCTGTGCCTTAGAAAGTACATTCAAATTTCAGTTCTGTATGGACTTAAGGAAAAACGGGTATGTTGTGGTATAGAAAACATAACTGGGAAAGGATAAAATCTTGTTCAAGATTTGACAGCTAAATTTTTTTTCCTTTACCTATAAGTAATGCTCCTTTTTGAAAGAGAAAAATGATTTATTTATTT
>NW_007863876.1:0-611 GCF_000696425.1 Galeopterus variegatus
AAAAGAAAACTACAGACTTCATATACCTCATGAACTTAGATGCAAAATTCCTTAACAAACATTGGCACACTGACTCCACCAATGTATAAAAAGAATTATACACTGTGACCAAGTAGGATTTATCCCAGGTATGCGAGGCTGGTTCAATCATTCAAAAATCAATTAAAGTAAAGCATCATATCCACAGGCTAAAAAAGAAAATCACATGTTCACATCAATAAACTCAGGAAAATCATTTGACAAAATCCAACATCCATTCATGATAAAAACTCCAACTAGAAATAGAGGAGAACTTCCTCCACTTGATAAAGAATACCTACAAACAACCTACAGCTAACATCATCCTTAATGGTGAGAAACTTGAAACTCTCCAGTGAAGATCAGGGACAAAGCAAGGATATCTCCTTTCACCACTGCTTTTTGACATCATACTGAAAATCCTAGCTAATACAATAAAACAAGCAAAAGAAATAAAAGGTGTACAGATTAAAAAAAAACACCAAAAAACTGCCTTTATTCATGATGAAATGATCACTTACATAGAAAATCCGAAAGAACTGCCCGTAAAACTTCTAAAACTAATGAGAGATTATAGCAAGGTTGCAGCAGAC
>NW_007863877.1:0-611 GCF_000696425.1 Galeopterus variegatus
AGGGTTGCGATCCATTGCCGGACATGAAAAAAGACAAAAAGGAAAAAAAAAAAAAAAGAAAATTTTCCCTGTCAGAACCTCCCACCCACTTTTAATTAGTTTATTTATTTTACCCTCACCCTGGATCTTAGAACATTTTAATGTCATTTATTTCTTCCCAAATTTGTATAATGTATATAATTCTATTCCCTTAATCCTTGTAATACATTATTATTATAGTGTTTAATATAGTCAACGTGTATTTAGATTCACTTTGTATCTCCAACTTTATTTGTTCTTCTTGCTGTCTTGCATATGAGACTTTCCATATGAGTGCACTTTTCTGCCTAAAGTTTTTTCTGCTCTTTCCATTTGGTTGTTTCCTTGTTTTAAGAAAATGCTGGCTACAGAATTCTACCAAAGCAAGTCCCCATTTTCCCCTCTCCTCGGCAGCCAATAGAAGATAGTATGCCCATATCTTCTTCTTATCAACGTTGATACTTCAAAATTAGCTATCAACCTCACTATTGATCTTTCAAATATAATTCTTCTTCCCTGGCTGATTTTAAGGTTTTTTTTTTCATCAGAAAGGACTTTTTAGTTTCACTATGCTATTTCTACTGTGGATGCCC
>NW_007863878.1:0-611 GCF_000696425.1 Galeopterus variegatus
CAGTCAACTGGACATAACTGACATCTACAGATTACTTAATCCATCAACAGCAGATTATGCACTCTTCTCAAGATCACATGGAACACCCACCAAGGTAGACCATGTTCAGGGCCATAAAACACACCTTAACAAATTTTAAAAAATAGAAATCATACAATGTCTGCTCTCAGACCACAGTGGAATTAAACATGAAATCAATGAAAGATAGATGGAAAATCTCAAAACACATGGAGATTAAACAACACACTTCTAAATAACACACAGACCAAAAGAGAAACCACAAGACAAATTAAAATTTTTAGCCAAATGAAAATGCAAATACAACTTACCAAAGTTTACACAGCCAAAGAAGTGCTTAGAGGGAAATTTATAGCAATGAATGTATATTTTGGAAAATAAATAAGATCTAAAATTAACAATCTAAGCTTTCACCTTAGAGAATTAGAAAGAGAAGAACAAATTAAATTCAAAGTAAGCAGAAAGAAAAACATAATAAAATTGGAGCATATATCAATAAAATTGAAAAAAAATCAATAGAGAAAATTAACAAAATCAACAGCTGGTCATTGAAAAGAGCAATAAAATCAGTAAGCCATAAGACAGGCTATTAA
>NW_007863879.1:0-611 GCF_000696425.1 Galeopterus variegatus
AAACCATTACATTTGTGTTAATTGGTTGTAGCAACAACATAAAACTGATACAACTTATGTTTCTTCAGTGATGATCAATATAGTTTGACATTTTTTATGTATAAAATATTTGTCATATTTAGAATCACTTTATATCATGTTGCTAACTTTTATCTATTTTTATTTGATGCAGATAGTGTTTCCAATTTTATTATTATTCCATTCTTTAACATTACAGATGCTGCCTTTTCTTATGTATGATTTTTGTTTTGAATTATATCAATCTCTGCCATCACTTTTAATGAATTGTCATTTTCCAAACTTGTCTAAAAAAGAAACTATTATGTAAATGGCCATTTATCTTTCTATGTAATAATTTTCAAATGTTTAAAAATTTATTTTTTAATATTTCTCATGCAACATTTCAGTTGTACAAAACTTGCTGATGTTATTCAGTTTAGGAAATAAGTATTTACTAATGTATTTGAAGCCTCCTATATATATACTTCCATTATGCTAAAATTTGGGTTTATCATTTTATGTGTTTATTATTTTATTACATGAGACTGTATATCTAAGCAAATTGTTTTTTCATATCTTTAAACTTTATATCTATATTTATATTTTACACT
>NW_007863880.1:0-611 GCF_000696425.1 Galeopterus variegatus
GAACCCGTGGCCTTGGTGTTATCAGCACCTCACTCTACCGAGTGAGCCACAGGCCGGCCCCCCAATTGAGATCTTTAAACTAAATTTGTTGTAATTTTGTTCTCTGACACAGAGCACCCGACCTCTTGACTCTTTCAGTTACGTGAGCTAACCAATTCTTTTTATTATGGAAGCTAGTTTGAACTGTTGTTTGTTTTTACTAGCAATTGAAAACCTATGTAACAATCTGTAACAGTATGTTAAAAGTTTTGACTGAAACTCCAAGATAAGATGAAAATGAGATACAAAAGTATGAGTGAAACAGATTGTCCTCCTCCCCTACAGGAATCTTTGGAGTAGATATTGGAGAACTAATACCCTCCTGCTTTTAAACCTCCTCCCACACTGTGAGGATATAAAAGACTGGAGAAAATGGTGAAAGAGATGACTTTGTAAGAAGGATTTCTTTGGAGATGGGCTGAGTTGTGAGTTTCACTCCTCCCCAATAGAGAAAGTGGAGGATATCTGTCTCCTCGCCTCAATTTGACTGCAAGGAAACTTAGAAGTAGGACTGGCCAGTTGGCTCAGTTGGTTAGAACACAGTGTTATAACAGCAAAGTCAAGGGTTTGGA
>NW_007863881.1:0-611 GCF_000696425.1 Galeopterus variegatus
TGTTATTAACCTCTGACTCTCTTGCAGATTTAACCCAGGCAGCTCCAATGCTGCTAAGTCATTTGGAACAATGTAGATGAGCTGTGAACACAGCCAAATTGCAAGGACCTGGGCTGTCAGTCAAATTCCTAGGAATGGTCTGGTAGGGTAAGACGGGGGTCATCCCAGAAGCTATTCAGATAATCTATTGGTACCAATAATCCTTCTGTCTTTTCGCCCATAGTGTTCTGGCCGCAGGCACTGCACCAGAGTCACATGATTGGTGTGTCGGCCTACCGATGTGCGTTGAACTTCCCATCAGTATGACTGCAGGATTCCCCATGGAGAATCACACCAATGATGACTACCAACTGGACATATGCAGCCAATAGTTAAAAGGACAGAGCTACAAGCCTTAAGGCATATCGACTGGACAATAGGTTATGTAAATGTAAGGGTCATATATCCTCTCTAAGGGAGCATCGCAGAAGATTGTATGGCCAGGGACCCTGAAAGGGTGGATTGTTGAGAAAATAGAATAGTTAGATCAGGCCCCCTCACCTTAGGTCTGGTTGAGGGTGGTGCAGTGCATTCTTTGTAAGCAAGTTATGTGTGGGTGGAGTTAGTGCACA
>NW_007863882.1:0-611 GCF_000696425.1 Galeopterus variegatus
CCTGAAATTTCTCCACATACCCTGACTGTTCTGTGATAGAACAATCCAGCTCTGCTGGCCAATTGGCTTGATGCGGTCTGCTGTAAACTCGAGTGCTTCTGTACTGCTGTGCAAGCTTTCTACTCTGGAAATATGCACATAGCTATTTCATTAGCATGGTTGCTGGCATTAGCTGTTCTTTGAACTGACTGGTCTCACTTCAAGTCTATTACAATAAACACCAAATGAACTCTAAAATCTACACGGAAGTGATTCTACATTTCCCTAACCCTTTCACTCCTTCACTCTCCTAGAAGACTGTTCAGTATTCCCTCATCTCTCCTCGGTCTCTCCATATGTCCTCCCCATTTCTCACTCAGCTCATAGATCGGGACCCTATTTTACTCAGGATATTGAAGAAATCACAAAATAAATTCTACACACATCCGTAACCCCATTTTCCTGATGCATATAAACACTAATCTTTCATTTTTGATATTATGATCGTCTTTTTATTCTTCTATGGTCTAACTTTTAAGTTGTGTGATTGATCCCATCCTGTCTCACCTATCCAATGACATTAATTTTCTTATCTCCTGCATTAACAAATTTTCCTATCTGCTTTGTCTTTC
>NW_007863883.1:0-611 GCF_000696425.1 Galeopterus variegatus
ACACACACACACACACAAATAAGTAAATTAAAACTGGGAAAAAATCTAAATAAGATCAATGGATCAAATCAATATCCTGGTTATGATATTATACTCTAATTTTGCAAAATATTATCTTTGGGGGATATTGGGGAAAAAACATACAGGGGATTTCTGAATTATTTGTTAAACTCATGTGTGACTCTATAATTATCTTTAAATGATGGCATTTTTAAATAAATAAATAAATAAAACAATACTTTGTAAAAGCACCAAAAATATATGGATAAATCTGACAAAGATATCTAAGACCTATAGGTTGATAAGTAAAAAATATTCCTTAGAGAAATTAAAGAGCTAAATAAATGGAGATGTATTCTGTTTATGAGTGATAAGACTCAGTATTGTTAAGATGTTGATTTTCCCACAAATTAATAGATTCACTGAAATCCTAATAAAAATTCCAGCATGCTTTTTAGAGATTAACAAGATAATTCTAAAATTCATATGGGAATTCAAAGGACACAGAATGGCCAAAACAACTTTGAAAAAGAATAAAAAGTAGTAAGACTTAACCTTCCTGACTTCAAGACAGATCATAATGCTACAGTAATCAAGATGGTATGGATTTG
>NW_007863884.1:0-611 GCF_000696425.1 Galeopterus variegatus
GTAAATAAATTGAGGATAAATTGTAGTACCTGCCTCATAAAGTTGTGGGGATTAAGTAAGACTCTGTTTAATGCATCTGGTAATACCATGTACTCTTAATATCCATTGTCCTTAATAGTCATAATATTCATCATAATCATCATCTTGAGGACATCCATGACATTGACTGATACCCACTATACTTTCCATAGCAGACTGGACAGAAAAAAAAAAAAAGCCTTTAGTAAGTATCTAATTTTGCCCAATATATGTCAGACAATTCATTGCAATAAATAACACAGTTACTCTCGGAAGAAAACCACCTAGCCTATCTGAAACAAGCTGTTTCTTCTTGCTACAGTCTATTGCTAACACCAACTTTATTCTATTCTTCTGGCCTCTCACCTCATGCTTTATATTCAAAGACACCAACTGTTCTGGATTCGTACCTTAGAATTTCTCCCAGATCTGTTCTTCCCTCATTCCTTCTACACTACAGTCACTGCTGTTGGCTGCGTCAACCTCCCCTTGTGGGGTCACAGTGCAAACTCACCTCCACGGACTCTATCTTCCACCTCTGCCAAGTTAACTCCCTAAAACAGTATTTTTCACCAAGTCTTTCCTCGACTGCT
>NW_007863885.1:0-611 GCF_000696425.1 Galeopterus variegatus
CATCCCTGACCTGCATTAATTATTTGATTAATTATTTGGGTAACAGAGGAAAAGGGGAAGCCAGCACAAGAGTTCTGTTTAGCATGCAATATCTCACATGTAATTAAAAAAAAAATCAGTAGATATGTGAAGATAAGAATCTATAATCAATAACTGAGAAAATGCAAATAGACGCAGGCTCACAAATGATTCAGATATTGGAGTTAGTAGGCAGGAGATTTAAAATAACTGTAACTATTATATTAAAGATGTAGGAAAAAGTTGAATAATATAGACATGTGAAGAATTTCACCAAAAACTTGGAATTATTTTTTTTTAAAAGGAACTGAGTAGGCAATTTAGAAACAAAAACGCCCATGATAACTGATAAGAAGCCAATGCATGTGTTTAACAACAGCTTGGACAAAGAAAAAAAAAAAACAGGGTTAATGCACTCAAAGGCGGAAAATAAATGCCTACAATGAAGCGAAGAGAGAAAAATAAAATGAACAAAACAACAAATAATTAAAGACGGATTGAATACTGTCACGTCAGCTAGCAAATATACAATTGGGGTTCCAGAAGGAGAGAAATGAAGGTAAATGAAGAGAAACAATATTTGAATAGAAAAT
>NW_007863886.1:0-611 GCF_000696425.1 Galeopterus variegatus
GCCTGAAGTGTCAGTGACAGATTGGTGGCCACATGTTTGTCCAGGGGGCCAGCTGGGGACACTGAGTGGAAGATGCAGGGTGCCGTGGAGGCAGGGGCTGGACCTGCAGTTCAGATTCCAGCTCAGCTTCTCCCTGCGTGATGCTTGTTGAGCAAGTCCTGGTCTCCGCTGAGCCGTGTCCTCTTGAATCAGGAAGGACTGTTGAGGACTGCCCTGCCCACCTCACTAGGTCTTTCCAAGGTTCTAGGTAAGTAACTGAGGGGAAACCACTCTGCAACACGCAGTGCGGATGCCTGCACCTTGCTGGCTAGCCACGGCCCCCGGGCTAGTCCACGGCCTCTCTGGTCACTCAAGCCAGTGCTGGGAAGTTCTGCTTCGTGTCTGACCTCGCTCCTCCACCGTCTTCCCCTGGTCTGTCTTTTCTGGAAGGCCAGCCTCACTATCCTCCCTGGAGGTCTGTGTTTTGTCCTCCCCCCCATCACTCTCCCCAGCACCCAGAAGGTGGGGAAGAGCTGGGGGCTCCGAGCAGGTGAGAAGCCTGAGAAGCCCAGCTCCCCTGCATAGCCCACCTCGGAGCCCCTCAGCATCCTACTGTTTCACCATTAACAGCT
>NW_007863887.1:0-611 GCF_000696425.1 Galeopterus variegatus
AATTTGTAGATTTAGTGACAATAAATGGTACTATGTGCTTTTTGGATAGCATTTTTTTTTTTTGGCACAAACTTTCTTTCTTTATTTGACTCTAATTTATCCAGCTAGTGTTTCTGAAATTTTCTGTTTAATGTCAATCTTGTGAAGTAAATCAGGCACAGAAAGACAAATACCACATGATCTCACTCATATATGGAATGTAAAAAAAAATAATAATAATAATAATAATGTGGTTTTCATAGAAGTAGAGAGTAGAATAATGGTTATCAGAGCCTGGGAAGGGAGGGCAGTGAAGTTAAGAGAAGGGGTGGACTAACTCGTACAAAACTATGCTATCTACCCTAAATGAATCTTTGTGCAGTATATGCATGTATTGAAACAATACACTATACCCCACAAAAACAAATATAGATAAAATTGAAAAAAAAAAAAAGTCAATCTTGAATGGTACTCTCAGAAGCTCTCACAGGATGTGAGTAAAGAAATAAAATGGGTCTTAGATAAGAAAGTTTTGTGTGTTTTTATAGTAAATTAGTTTGTCTAAAGTTCCAAAACACACTACTTTCTACTTTCCACTGACTCACAAGGCTGTCACACTATTTTTGTTACTG
>NW_007863888.1:0-611 GCF_000696425.1 Galeopterus variegatus
CGCACACCTGTACCAGCACCTACGCCTGCGCCTGCTTGTATCCCTGTATCTACACGAGCACCTACATCTACACCTGTGTCTATACATATATGTGTATCTACAAGAGTTGGCAACAACTCTCGGTGTCCTGAAAGATGGGCTCCTTCCTGTTTTCCCTCAGAAAACACTACTACTAGAGCCACTCATTGGGGAACATGCCCGTCATAGAGCAAGTACACTAGCCCATTAATACACAGCGTCTTTGAGCACATCACAGACTGTGTTAGGGATGTTTTCTAAAATCTGCATTGTGGTGGTATTTGGACTTTCCTGTTGATCTTTTCCTGGGAATGGTAGGTTCTGCATCCTGGATTTGCTGCACAAGCCTCATCCCACTGAGTGTGGGCTCCTCAGGGTACTGGACCAGCAATGGAGTCAACATGCATGGAGACAGCAGGGCAGAGGCCCCGGGGAAGGAATCCAGGCAGGGCAGACTTGTGGCTGCTCCACTTAAGACGCTCTGCAAATTCTGATCCTCCTGCTCTGTGTTGAGGAAACGTGACTTAAAATCGTTACATGAGTCAAAGACAGGCTTGAGGACAGCGGGCAG
The DNA here is from genome assembly GCF_000696425.1 of Galeopterus variegatus. Lineage (NCBI taxonomy): Eukaryota > Metazoa > Chordata > Mammalia > Dermoptera > Cynocephalidae > Galeopterus > Galeopterus variegatus. The sequence continues at coordinate 590 of NW_007863888.1, forward strand.
CAAGACAGCCCTCCAGCGGGCT
>NW_007863889.1:0-611 GCF_000696425.1 Galeopterus variegatus
TCTTGAAATGGATTATTTTAGAGGATGCAAAATTTATCCATTGATTATAAAATGGAATTGGAAATAGTCTGTATTTTCATCTACTATGGTCTGAATATTTGTGTCCCCTACAAATTCATATGTTGAAATCTAATCCCCGATGCATTGTGTTAAGAAGTGGGGCCTTTAATATAGGTGATGAGGTCACGTGGGTGGGGCCCTCATGATTCAGATTAGTGCCCTTATAAAAGACACCCAAGGGAGACTGTTTGCCCTTACCCCATGTGAGGACACAGTGAGAAGGTATCATCTATGAACCGGAAAGTAGACCCTCACCAGACAACTGATCTTGAACTTCCAAGCCTCCAGTACGGTGAGCAATAAATTTCCATTGTTTGTAAGTTACCCACTCTAAAGTGTTTTGTTATAGCAGCCCTGATAAACTAAGACACCATCTTTAAGAATGTGCATTCTTCTTGGTAGAAAAGTGAATTTCAATGTGTGTACCTGGACCATCAGCATCAGCATTACCTTAAAATTTGCTAGAAATTCACATTCTCAGGCCCCATCTGAGACCTACTGAATCAGAAGCTCTGGAGGTGGGGTTGTGTTTTAACCAGGTGACTCTGATG
>NW_007863890.1:0-611 GCF_000696425.1 Galeopterus variegatus
AAATTCAATTCATTCCCTATCAAAATCCCAATGTCATTTTTCATATAAATAGAAAAAAATATGTCCTAAAATGCATATGAAATTGCAAGAAAATCTAATAGCAAGGTAATCATGAGCAAAAGAGCAAAGCTGGGGGCATCACTATTTATTCCTTAATTATTTAAATAGTAATTAAAAGAACATTGTACTGGCAAAAAGTAAAAATAAACATATTGACCAATGCAACAGAATGAAGAGTCCAGAAATGAACCCACCCATGTACGGTCAGGTGATTTTCAACAAAGGTGACTAGAATACAAAATGGGACAAAAGTAGTCTCTTCAATAAATGGCATAGAAAAACTGGATATCCATATGCAGAAGAATAAAATTGAATCCTTTTCTCACACCATATATATAAAAATCAACTCAGAATGGATTAAAGAAATAAACATAAGGACCAAAACTGTATAACTAATAGAATAAAACATGGAGGAAAACTACACAACATTGATCTGAGCAATGATTTCTTAGATTTGACCCCAAAAGCATAGGCAACAAAAGCAAAACTAGACAAATGGGATTGTATGAAACTAAAAAGCTCTGCAAAACAAGGAAAACAACAGTGCAAGG
>NW_007863891.1:0-611 GCF_000696425.1 Galeopterus variegatus
CACATCAGACTGCATTATAATTTTTGCTTAAATTGTCAAACATAATTTAAAAATTCAGGAGGAGAAAAAAATTCTAACTTATTTATTCATATTTTTGCATACTGTGTTTTTACGTTGTATGTTCTTTTATTCTTTCCTTTCTATTAGGCGAATTCTCTTGAGGCTTCCTTTAGGGTAGATCTGATAGCAACAAGTTCTCTGCGTTTTCCTTCATCTGAGAGTGTCTACGTTTTTCTCTTAATTCCCAAAGAATACTTTCACTGAATATAGGATTCTGGTTCTTTTCTTTTAGCACTTAAAAAATGCTGTGTGACTTTCATCTGGCCTTTATGGTTACTAATGAGAATTTGCAATAATTGTTTTCCCCTGTAGTTAAGGGGTTACAAGGGTACTTCAAAAGGTTTATGGAAAAATAGAATTGGGAGATAATATGAATCTTTCCATGAACTTTTTGAAGTGCTCTCTTATATATCTCTCTTACTCTTTAAGATTTGTTCTGTCTTTAGTTTCAAGGGTTTGACGATGACATATCTTGGTGTGGGTTTTTGGGGTTTATAATTTTTTGGGTTCGATCAGCTTCTTGACTTTGTAGTGTACATCTCTTACCAAAT
>NW_007863892.1:0-611 GCF_000696425.1 Galeopterus variegatus
AAATGCATTAAGGAATGTGACATCACCTCTTTCAACCTGATCCAAAAGACTTATTGTTGCTCTACAAAATGTTGGGGTGAGTCATGGAAAAAACTCATTGTGAATATAGTTTTTGTATTGCTTTATTTGTCTGTGATTCTGTCGGTACTTTTTACCCTGATAGCATAGCACCAATGTACTCTAATGAAGCGAACTTGTAAGGAAAACTGCAAATGCAAATGTGTAAATGCTAATATTCTGAGCATGCTATATTTAAGAGAGTGGCTAAGCATATTCTGGATTGTAAAATGTTATGTTTACTTTAATAAAAATCCTTATGATTACCTGCATTCATAATTGTTTTGCTTAACAAGTATAAAAATCCTTATGATTAACTGCATTCATAATTATTTTGCTTATCAAGCATAATAAATCATCCTATTTTTCAATTTAATACATAACATACTTTTTAAAAAAGATTGCTGCCCTCTGACTTTGTTTTTCCTTGATATATTATGAACCTATTTTTGTCAGTATTTGGAAATCTCTGAATCTACACTATCATTCTCTTGACTCAAAATCTTGTAAATTTTTTTTCCTTTTATGGGTTTGGCACAGTAAAAATTGCAGTT
>NW_007863893.1:0-611 GCF_000696425.1 Galeopterus variegatus
GGGTTAGTGGCTATAACAGTACCCCTCATCTGAAATGGTCAGTAGGATTTGCTGGGCCAAGAAAAGTAAGGTGAGTCACAGAATCGTAGAGGAGAGCTGAATGTGCCAGGTAAGTGGTCAAGGGGCACCAGATCAGAAAGAGCCCAGGAACAGTAATAGAAGCTGGGGTATGGACCAAGAACTTGAACCAGGGAGGTGAAAGTGACTGAAGAGAAAGGAGGAAGAGGTTGGGGACAAGTGAATAGACAGGTCCATCTAGCTTGAAGGGCCAGGAATAGTAGCAATGGAAAGGAAAAGAAGGGAAGAATGGCAGAGACACCTTGTAGGAGGCACCATTCAGTGTGCCTGACCACATTTCTCTTTTCTGAGAACATAAAAGTGGATCCTGGGTTGCCTTATTTGTATTATATGAGTCTGTCTGTTGTCCATAGCTACTTGGACTAGAGTAACACCTGATCTAAACTGGGCCAATCATGTCCTCTCCTGAGAATTTGGAATTTGGATTGAGACATCTAGTAAGTTTTAAATCTTTCCATGAACAAAGATGGCATTAATTTGTTTTTCGTTTTTGTATTTTTTTAAAAGATGACAGGTAAGGGGATGTTAACCCT
>NW_007863894.1:0-611 GCF_000696425.1 Galeopterus variegatus
AATTATGAATTATAGGTATCATATAATTTCATGCAAAAATTCTTCTGTATGTATCTTTAAATTCTTCTGTATGTAGCTTTAATAGATAAGGAATTTTTTAGCATTACCAAGATATCATTATCACACCTAATAAAATTAACAATTCCGTAACATAATGTTTAGTTTCTGTTCAAATGTCCCTAGCTGTCTTACAAACATCTTTTTAAGGCTGATTTTTTTGAGTCATGATCCAAACAAAGTCCATAGATTGTATTTAGGTAGTAGGTCCCTTAAGTCCCTTTTAATGTGTAATGGTTTGCCCTCCAAAGTCTGTGATTTTTAAATTTCTATGCACATGTAATAGAGTCTGTGGACAAAGGCCGAACACTAAATTCACAAGTCTAGAAGCTGATCTCAATGTGGGCTAGAGCTGTGTTCTGGCTCCAGGACAAAGAAGTCATCAGAAAGGGGTCTGGCTCCCTCTAGTGCTTTTTCAGATTGTAACTGTCTTTGATTCAAATAGAAAAATAATCCTGATGTAAACAGTCCTGTGCTGTATGCCCTTTTAGTTGGGTATTTCTTACACCACACATCACACTTACGTCACATTGATAAAGACATTATTTTCCTCT
>NW_007863895.1:0-611 GCF_000696425.1 Galeopterus variegatus
GAAAAGAAAAATTTTAAGTGGGAATAGCCCCCAATTCAATCATTTATGCTTTCTTTCCACACACAATTATAAATCTTAATTAAAATAAACATAAAGATTTGCCACTCAACCAGGGTTTTTTGTGTTTGTTTGTTTGTTTGTTTGTTGGCAGGGATTCTAACATAGGTTAAAATTTACAGGAATATAAATACATGGATTCAATCAATCATCCACTCCTAAACTTCACCTGTTAATTGTTCCATGGACTCTGACTCTGGGTTTCCCCAGTGTGCACTGCCTAGCAGTGTTTCTGCAGGAGTTTAAAAGACGACCTACAGCAGGGAAGACTTTTGCTGCCAAACAGATTTGGAAAATCCTAGTTCAAAGTAAACCTCAACTGATTTCTTTACTACAGGACTTCTCAGAGCATTTATTATGCCAAAGGTCACAATGAGTCTCCCTAGGGGACACACAGGATGCAACTTTCCTCAAAGTAACCTAACTGCAAAGTCCTTTTGGATAAACCTTGAACTGGTGGCGTAAATCAATCCTGGCACAGATGAGACCAACAAGTCAACCCATTCACAGCGTGACATGCTAAACTCCAGGGAAGCTGATGCTCTCATGATCTT
>NW_007863896.1:0-611 GCF_000696425.1 Galeopterus variegatus
AAAGTAGAGCGAAGTATTTTTTATCAACAATTTTATAATTGTGCTTGGCATCTTTACTATTTATGAATATTCAGTTCACCTCTACTTCTTAGCACAAGGGACAATTGTTCTTCCTCGTCCCCTTGAAAATTGGGCATGGCCAAATAACTGACATCAGTCAATGAAATGTGATTATAAAGGATGTATGTCACTTCTAGGTAGAAGCATGTAGAAGCTGGTCTATGATTTTCCTTCTTTCTTACATCGCCACAGAGATCATCAGGAAGCTGTCAGGAAATCAAAGCATCTTGAAATGATGGGCCAACACATGAAGGAATGCTGCCCTAGAAATTCTTGTGAATGAACTTTGTATGAGCTAGAAATATTAAAAAAAGAAAAAACCTACAAAAATTTAGAAACTGTTTGCTACTAAAGCATAAGTTGGACCATTCTGATAAATACGGATATGTTTAAATGGATCATAGATCATGAACACTGCTCTAAAATATCTTGTGCCCAGGTAAATCTCATTAATAACATAATTTGTAGGCTTTAAGACTGAAGAGGAAACATTTTTCAAGAAAAATATTTGTACACATAATACTAAGACTAACAGAAATCCAAAATTCTTA
>NW_007863897.1:0-611 GCF_000696425.1 Galeopterus variegatus
TGCTCACTGGTTGAGCGCGGTGCGGGCGCGACACCAAGGGTTGCGATCCTGTTGCCGGTCATGAAAAAAGACAAAAAGGTTAAAAAAAAAAAAAAATGAGATAACTTGTTTGACGTCCCAGAAGTGGTAGGGCACCGCCGGGATTTGAACCTACGTAACTCCACACTCTCTCTCTGTGCAATAGAAGCTAAGGCCCAGCTGTAATTCTGATGCCTCTGCCTCACTAGCAGCTGGCGTTTGCTTTGAGATGTGTTCCAGGGATGCTGAGGGGTGTGTATGATCGCCAGGGAGTCACACTCGTGACCTAGGTCTCATCAGCCACAGAGTTCTTGCTTGGACAGGTCCAGAAGCCAGGTGGCTTGATTCTCCTGCCTTGTCCCCACCCTCTCCATGTGGAAGTCACATCTGCACCTTGGAGGGTGGGTCCGTTGGCTGCAACAGCCTCCACCCCAGTGATGGCCAGAACTGATCAAAACCTTGGCAGCATCGGAAGCTCAGCCTGTCCCTGGTTCCTGGAAGGCACTTCGAGCCTCACCTCTGTGTTTCTTGCAGTCATGTTTCGTCTCTATGATGCGGATGAGAATGGACTCCTGGACCAAGCGGTAAGCCCT
>NW_007863898.1:0-611 GCF_000696425.1 Galeopterus variegatus
TTGTTTTCAATGACAATCTTCTCTCACATAATTCTTAGTGTGTAGGCCAGAATTTAGCTATGTTATACAACATATTGACTGATTTTTATATTTGGCCTACAATAACTGTTTGGAAGGTATGAGTGGAAACATAGAGATAAGTACTATCATTTTCCTTTGTGCAAACTGTGTGTAATGTATATGTTGTTCTTTTTTTAGATATCTACTACTCCTTGAAAATGAAAAGAATTTGAGGAGTTTTGATTATGAGTTGCCAAGCTATTTCATTTTCAATAAATTTAAAATTATTTAACACTTTACAAAGAGATCCATAAGATTTCTTCTCTATTAAGGTCTGGGGTTTGATCCCTATGCCAGCCAGTTTTTTTTTTTTAAAGCTTCTTTTCTATTTTAAATTTTTATTGATTTGAATATTTTCAGCATTGTTTCTCTTATATCAAATTCCTGTTTTCATTATTACCATGAGAAGAATAGGGATTGATATCACAGGTTCTTCTCACTTCAGTTCAGCACTGAGAACCTACCAAATATGAGCTTAACTAAATTGTTTTAAAAACTGACCAAATTTTTAATTACATATGTTTTTCTGAAAAAATCTAGTTACTAGATTA
>NW_007863899.1:0-611 GCF_000696425.1 Galeopterus variegatus
ATCCCCAAACACAGATGCCATCAGATTTACTGAGAGACGAATTTATTAAAAGACAAAATCTGGGCTGGCCCGGTGGCGCACTACTACAGTGCGCCGCTTGGGAAGCGCGGCAGCGCTCCCGCCGAGGGTTCGGATCCCACATACAGACCGGCCGCTCGCCGAGGGTTGCGATCCCGTTGCTGGTCCCGGTCCGGTACGGGCACGACACTGAGGGTTGCGATCCGTTGCCGGTCACGAAAAAAGACAAAAAGGAAAAAATAAAATAAAATAAAATAAAAGACAAAATCTTAGGCTCTCACTGTTGGAAAAGTAGAAGAAAACTCTCCATTACAGTTCAAATCCCCTGAACAGACACTGATCAAGAAGATGTCACCAGTCTGTTCCTGGGCTTCTTGTCCCCCACCATGTCACCCTAACGGTAGAACTGACTTCATGCTGTTTCTTAAGAGTGTCTGCTTACACACTGTTAAGTTCTGTAGAAACTAAGATGTAGGGATCCTGTTGTTAATGCCCCCAGTGTCAAGAGCATAAGACCATGATGGTAGAAATTGATTTATTCTCTCGGAGCATGTCACCCTTGTTTTCTGTCTGCCCACCTTCAGGTCTGGAAG
>NW_007863900.1:0-611 GCF_000696425.1 Galeopterus variegatus
GAGACACTGAGAAGGAGGTCTCTGAGGCCACACTCGAGCCCCTCGATGTGGCTGTGCTCGACTCAGGCCATCTCTGACCCCCAGTCACAGATGCAGTGAGTTCCTGTCTTCCTCAGGCCACTACGGGTTGTGTCTGTACTTTGCAAGCAAGAAGTTTCTGACACACCAGCAAGAGGGCGGGGTCAGCAGACAGTGGAGACAGTCGAGAGTAACATAGTTGGGGAAGGCCTCTGGGGGGTGACATCGCCCCTGGCTGAGTCACATCTTCTCTGATGGGTGACATCTCCTCTGAGATTGACATCTCCTGGGGGGGTGACATCTCCTCTGGTGGGTGACATCACCTCTGGGGTAGAAATTGCCTCTAGGGGTGACATATCCTCCAGGGGATGACATCTCCTCTGAGGTTGACATTGACTCTGGGGGGTGACATTAGCTCTATTGGGTGAGATCTCCTCTGGCAGGGTCACATCTCCTCTGATGTATCTCCTTTGGGGGTGACACCTTCTCTTGGGGTTGACATCAACTCTGGAGAGTACATCAGCTCTAAGATGTGACATCTCCTCTGGTGGGGTCACATCTCCTTTGAGGAATGATATCACCTCTGGGGGTGA
>NW_007863901.1:0-611 GCF_000696425.1 Galeopterus variegatus
CTAGACTCAGGTCCTCCTCTCCATACAGTTTGGAAAACCTATGTTGTCAATCCCGATCCTCATTACCTATTAGCCTGTTTCTTTTTTTAAAGCTATTAAACTCTTTTGCTTCCCCAAACTTATTTTATGCCTCAAGGAAGAAATTTTATTAATCAGTTCCAAGATTCAGGGGTGCATGCTCAGCAGGTCCAAGATGGTAGTGGTGGTCACCATTGTCACCCCAGGAGGGTCGATGTAGTGGTCCCCTTGAAGCTTTATGCACAGGCAAGAATTCCTAAAGGGGTCTTAAGGTTCGTCTGTAACTTAATTTTTACGATTACAGTAAACAAGCCTCGGGGAGGGGTTTTACAACTCAGTAAATATCTATTTCCTCTCTTATCTCAGACTATGTCATCAGGGCAGGCCAGGGGGTAATCAAGTGCCCTGGGGGTCTCAGACTGAGGAGTGGAAAAGTAACAAAGTGTCCTCTGCAGGGAGAATGGAGTCAGTCTGGCTCACAGGCCTAGCTTTACTCCGTTTCAGCATAAAACTGTCCACCACAAGTGGGAAAAGATAATGCATCCTGTAAGTACTTGAATGGTGGTGCTGGCAGAAAAATTGTGGGAGGAGAA
>NW_007863902.1:0-611 GCF_000696425.1 Galeopterus variegatus
AAATGAAGAAACAGAGAAATTAAGTAACTTGCTCGAGGTCACAGAATTAAAAAGTGACAGCGCTGGCTCCAGCATTTATGCCCTTCAATGCCGTGCCGTCCTGCCTCATTAAGCCTGAGACCCTTGATGGACAGGATAGTCACCAACTTCATGATGATGATTACCTCCTAGGAACGGGAAGGAGAATGAAATAAATGGCAGGAGTTTCATTCTATGCACAGCATATTATTTCTTAAAAAGAAAAAAAGAGACCTATGGCAAATTCAACATGATATTAAAATTTGTTTCATCTCAAGTGTCTACTTTTCTATATATTTTCTGTTTTCCTATAGTTTTGACATAAACAACGAATTAATATTTTTTATTTTTTTAATTTATTTTTTTCCTTTTTTAAATTAATATTATCATCTTTTTACATTCTATGATGCTGTTGCAGAGCAGTTGGGAGGGAGGGGAGAGGAAAAGGGGAAGGAAATGGGATGGAAGAAGGAGGAAGGAGGAGGGGCGGGATTGAGGCCTGCAGCAGCCCCTGCATTCCCATGGGGAGACCGGGGGGCTTCCAGCAGTGGCTTTGTTATTGCTGGGCTGGGTGCAGATGTCAGGGGGTTTGT
>NW_007863903.1:0-611 GCF_000696425.1 Galeopterus variegatus
TGGCAACCAACAAAGTTCTGAAATTTCTAGCTATGTTGTTTTTTCTCATTTTCATTTGCCATTTTTTAAAAACAGAAAATGTCTAAGTTCCCTATAGTGTAGGAGTTTTTCATTTACTCCGCAGAAGCATGTGACATGAGAAGGAAATAAAGTCTACAGCTGATATGCATTAAAGCAGCTTTCATTATTTCTCGGAGTTAAAACCGTTTTGTCAAATAACTTAAAATAACCTTCCTCCTTTGGCAGAAATTGGACTTCCAGCAGCTGATGGCAAAGCTGTTATCTGGAGGAGGGAGTGATCTGTGCATTTATTGTATAACGTTCACAATTACCAGCCCTGTTACAAATGTGCCTAAGTTCATCTTGCACAGAATATTTTCAAATCTTTCACTCAACCTGGTGAGATATCTAAATTAATCCGTGCAGAGAAACTTAGACTAGAGAAATTAAATAACTTCTTTTGACACACCTTTTTGCTCACCTTTTGGCCTTCCATTGAACAATAACCACGGTAATTTAATAAGCTAGTTCTAGTACTGAGATGAGACCGTGCAGGGATCCCGAACCACTGATATTTAATGGGGACCCTGAAATCTTTTGCACTTTGAGTT
>NW_007863904.1:0-611 GCF_000696425.1 Galeopterus variegatus
CTGAAGAAACCTTGTTGATTTGGAATTTATAGTATGAACTGGGAGTGGGCCAACTCTTGAGATTCACCTAATGATATTGAAAGTACAAATAAAATAGATCTCAAGGGGGCTCTTTACAAAATGGGTACAGTAGTTACAACATGATTGCTTTTGAAGCAAAATGTTCTACTTCTTTGTCTGCCTGCCTTGATATATAAGTGTACCATCTCTGTCTTTTCTTTACTGAGGTTGGCTTGTTCAGTTGGTTTGAGCCATTGTGGCCAGAGTTGTCAGCTTGCCCTGTGCACACCTAAACAGCCCATCCCTTCTCTGTACCTGCCAGTTGCTGAGGTGGGTACCCTGGCCTGACAGCTTCAGTGTTGGTCTTTATTCAGATCCTCATTAGAAGTTTCCACCAGGACTCCTATCCTCCTGTTCAAATTCTGTGTGCCCCATGTAACTTTTGTTTTGTGCTATAATTATCAATGTGCACTTATTACACATTACTTTCTCTAGGTATGAAATAACGTCATGTGTGTTTTTCTTCTAGAATGGTCAGCTCCATGTGTGTTTTTTTGGTGGATTGTAGTGCCCAGTCTGAAGACATGAATGTAGTAAATAGTCGATAATTG
>NW_007863905.1:0-611 GCF_000696425.1 Galeopterus variegatus
GCCATCAGTGGGTGACATTCCTGACACGTATGGGTGCTTTGGTACTAGGGAGGGGATCCGGATTGTGCACCTCAGCCTCTACTATTCACCCACTGCATTATTCAGATCCACTTGCTTTATCCCATCCGAGAAGAGCTTCTTCAGGATTCTGGTTGGTCTCTTTTCCTCGGAAAACTTACACAAGGGCAGTTAGAATGAACTACAGCTTCCATGATTACAGATGATCTCAGGGCTACAACTAATATTCATCATTCCCTTGCTCAGCTACCTATGCTCGGTTACTCTCACCCTTACCCAGCACTTACCGCTAGTCTAAGGGGTTTACCTGAGGGGGTGACCCTGACACACTCATCCTGAGTTTTAGAACCCATGACCTTCCCAAAAAGATGGCTTCTACACTTGTCCACTTACTGTACTGAGGGCCCGAAGTAAGGCAGCAGCAATAAAGAAAAAAGGTAAGTATCTGAGACATTAAAAAGATGGAATGAACGTGCCGCGCTCTTTTACCTGCCCGTAATCCTGCCGACTGTGCCAATTGTCCAGCTAGGGTTGGGTCTGGAGCTCCCAGACCCCTCAAGCCCGTTCACAGACTGGGTCACAAACCCTTCACA
>NW_007863906.1:0-611 GCF_000696425.1 Galeopterus variegatus
AATGAAATCTTTATTCAATAGGCTCATTTCAAACATTGAAAATAAATTTCCCAATTCTCATTCGCATACCCAGGTTGGGTGAGAAGAAAGATTTGGGGCTATAAATTTGAGATTCTATAAAATTTTTCCCAGTTTAAACCTTGATTCTATTATATAATCTTACTTGTTTCCTTAGGAAGCAATCCTTATAATGGAATCAGCTTACACAGATAGCTAAAGTGCCTACTTTTGCTACCTGGTAGGAATCCCAGAGAATCTAAAAATGAGTAAAGAATTTTAGATCAAGGCTTGAGCATAATTGATGGCAAAATCTTCCTGCTTGTGTAATGTGTAGAGGAAAGAGCTTAAATGTTGGACCATTTTTGTTTCAGGGTTGTGCCTGATAGATTTAGAAATACATGAGTATATACTTGACACTCAGTTTAGTGACTTGGTCTCATGGTCTTGGGTATCAGCTTTAGCTGCTTGGACATCAAGGGACCAATTGTGTCATTAAAAAAGTAACAAGCTTCTTGTTAAACGTATAGTAGCTCCCTCTTGTCAGCAGGGAATATGTTCCAGGACTCCCAGTGGATGCCCGAAACCATGGACAGTACCAAACCCTATATACT
>NW_007863907.1:0-611 GCF_000696425.1 Galeopterus variegatus
CTACAGGTTTTCAGGGCTATAATTTAACGGAAAGCATCTGAATATGATTGAATATAAAGTATTTCTTAAAAAATGTACATAATATCCTATAATAAAAGAATACCACGTAATCTAAGAATAAAGGAATAAATTACATGAAAAAATTATATCCTTGATACTAAGTTAGAAAGATAATTAAATGACATCTCTGGCCTAAAATATATTTTTACCTTTTAAGGGACTTTTGTGAGTAATTCTTTGCTGCCAGTAATCTCAGCAATATGGGTGCTTAAAGGAATGATGATGTTGACATTAGGAACTGTTAACACTCACTTTAATCTTGTTTTATAATTAGCTTTATAATGCACAACTACACATTTGACAGAGTAATATAGTCCCTAAATTTTCCATTTTGAATCACAAAGATACTCACACTAAAGAGATATTACAGATTGTGTGACTGTTTTACTGACACTTCATGCTGCATTATGTTTGTATTGATTACTAGATGTTTTTATGTACCAAACATTATTGATTATTGTGTATGAAATTATTGCAAAAATCAAAAAGGAAAAATTTGTTTTGTTTTCAATTGTAAGTCATCCTAATATCAGTGTTCCTTTGATGACATA
>NW_007863908.1:0-611 GCF_000696425.1 Galeopterus variegatus
CTGAGATTTCTATGGGCCATTTCTCAAATACATGTACATTGAAAGCTTCTGTTTGCAACCTTGCTTCCCCTCCCAACTCAGGACACTACCACTCCTAACAGTGGTCACTGAGAGTGGCCCATGCACGTGAGTGGCTCTGGAACTTAAATTTCATTAGCTTCATAAAAAACTTATCTCCTCTCTGAAGTTTTGATATTTTTAATAATTTCTGAGTGTCCTAGCTAACACAAATGCTTACTGGCTTCTTTAGTTATAATTATGCCTAAAACTTGAGATGTAGAAAGATATGGGCATCTAGTAATATTTTCTCAATGTCCTTTCCTGGGGTATGTAAATTAACAAGGAAACTATTTACTCTCTGTGACATCACAGCTCTGTCTTTATTTTCTAGTATCTTCTAAGCCAGTGGCTCCCAAATCTGGCTAAATATCAGAATTAGAGAATTCTTTGTAAACATAAATTCTTGGTTCCAATTCTAAACTTACTAAGTTAGAATCTCCCAAAGTTGGGACTATAAATCTATATTTTAACAGGCTCTGTTGGTGATTCTTAAGTGGTCAGTTCAGAACCAATCTAAGACAAGCATTTGAAAACAACTGGTCTAAAGAATT
>NW_007863909.1:0-611 GCF_000696425.1 Galeopterus variegatus
AAGCTAACTAACCATGTGTTGCTCTGCTTATAATTACTATTTACTTCATTTGCATATATATATATGTATTTTTCATTTCGATGTCATTAACGTGGGGAAGGGACCTCTGCAAAGGCAACTAGGAATGCAATATTTTAAATTCAGCCTTTACTGAAACCTTAATCTACTTGGGTACTTTGCATATCTTATCTCTATGATTCAAAGAAAGTAAACATTCTAGAGTTTCTCCTCCTGATTTTGTCTGTTTCCCCCTTAGCCCTGGTAACCTATTTACATTCCCCTGAATTCACACATTTTCTCTCCAGTAATTAACCCTGATACACTGTCCTCTCCTGTTCTTCTGACCAAGACTACCAGTTCAACAAAGAGCATCTGTGACAAGCCATCTCAGAGCCAGGGGCTCTGAACTGGTGAACAACACTGAATCACACAATCCACCTCTGACCAGCTCATAATGAGAGACAAGATTGCAAACCCAGGAAGGGGAGAAACAGAAAAGGGGATTTAAAAATACTATTCACCAATTATGTAAGAATCACACGTTCAATATATCAGTTACTTTCTATGAATCCTTTTGCAAAATAAAGATATATATAAAATACACACACACA
>NW_007863910.1:0-611 GCF_000696425.1 Galeopterus variegatus
TAGGGCCAAACATGCCCTGGGTGAGTAAGGAAAGAATTTACAGAGGTTCAAGGCAGGGTAACTGTATGTTCTTTTAAGAAACCCCCCCCCCTTTTTTTTAATGAAATTTTTCTCCATTAAAAAAATGTAACAACAAAATGTGGTCTATACATACAATATTATTCAGCCTTAAAAAGGAGTTTTAACACATGGATGAAGCTCCTAGACATTATGCTAAGTGAAGAACCTGCCAAAATTATTCAAACTAACCAGTCCTGAACTAGCTCAGTGCATTCGCTCTGCCTCACCTATTCCTTCCCACAAAAAAAGGGCTCTGGCCACGCCTGGCCCTCACCTCCTCCTGCCTCCTGACCGACCCTGCTGCGTCTCCATGGGCCCTGTGCAGTGTGGCGTGACTCACCTCTTGAGAATTGTAAGTAACAAACTCTCTCTTCAATGGCAGTCGTCTCCTGATCTGTTGACTTTGCCATACCTGAATAATATAAGAACTCCGGGTGCATTTTAATACAAATATAAGAAGTGTGTCTGGCACATAGTAGGCTTGCAAAAAGTAAAGTCTATGCGTTTCACAGAATCCTTTGCTGCTTTTTCACAGTACTGACTGCAATCTG
>NW_007863911.1:0-611 GCF_000696425.1 Galeopterus variegatus
TCCTGGGTACACCTGCTCCATGCCCCATCTGTCCTGAGAGCAGGAATGGAGAAGACCGCAAACCCTGCAGCTCCACAAGCGCTGGCTAGGAGTGAGCGTCCCACGGCCTCCACTTGCAGGCACCCCCAGTCTCTAAGAAGTATCTGCCTGGAGCCCCACTTGTTTGGCTCGGTAGGGAGGGAGACACTGCCTCAGCTGGCTTGGGTTTGGGGGAAGAGCTCTTCCCCTCTCTCTATCCTAGAATGACAGTACTGTAGAATAAAATCATAATATGTTAAACGCAATCAGAACAATTCCTATGCATTTTTCATTAACACTGCCATGGAATATTCTATTATTAGCTTTACCTTAATACAAAAAAGTTGAAATTTAGGGGGGATAGGTAATTTGTCCACGATTGCACAATCAGAAGGGTCCATTAATCAGTTTTGTTTCATAACAAAGAAACTGCACAAATCTCACTGGCTTACAGCAAGTGTGGGTAAACTGCTGTTTTCCTACAGCCCATGAGCTAAGAGTGGTTTGTACATTTTCAAATGGTAAAAAAAATTAAAAGAGGAATATTTCATAACATGAAAGTTACGTGAAATTCACATTTCAGTGTCCACAGA
>NW_007863912.1:0-611 GCF_000696425.1 Galeopterus variegatus
TCCCATTGCTTTTTCAGTCTCAGGCACTGGCATCGATCTGCATGGTTTGTGCAGATACTCTAAAATGCTACTTTGTGCTCCGATGGGTTGGCACGCTTGCAAAAAGGATGGATCATAAACTGTAGATCCAACACACAGGCAAATATTTAGTATCCTTCAGCCTACCTGCTGTTCAAAGAGCAAAATTAAGAGTTGGTTTCTATCATTGTTGGGGACCTGACACTACACTCAGGTGGCTAAAAAAATGTATCCAAAGTGAAGTCTTGGCCAACACACCTGAATATAGTGGTCATGTAGCAATCACACAAACTCCTATTCATTGACACTTAGCATATTGCAAGTGCTATTCTATGTAATATTTAACATGGACAACAATGCCTTTGATAAATGAGAAACTAAGGCTCAGGGAGATTAAAACTCTTGCATAAATTTATTCAACTAGGTAAGTTACAGAGTCGGGTTGTGACCCAGGTGTGCCTGAGCCTTCAGCCCATGCTCTTTCTACAATATTACAAAATTACATGCTCTTTATGCAATATTTTACAACAGAATGGATTTGTTCCCCTTTTTAATGTTCCAAGTAGCTTTGCTATTTATTAAAAAAAAAAAAA
>NW_007863913.1:0-611 GCF_000696425.1 Galeopterus variegatus
CACCTCCAGCAGGTTGCAGGAGGCGACTGCGGACGCGGTTTGTTTGAGAAAGTGAATCGGAAATCGGCTGACCTCCTAGATACGACTCAGACATCTGGGAAAGATGCATCAGGCTGCCAAAAAGGGTGATGTGGAAAGAGTACATCAGATCCTTCCATGTGGAGTAGGGCATTGGGATGACAGATTTGAATGAGAAGAACGTGGCACAGCCAGTGCCAAGCATAAGAAACAACTGATCTGTAGCCATGCAAGCAATAGCATGTGAGAAGAAACTTTCAATCTGCCCAGTGAGTGCTGACGTCAGTCAGCAACCATTGGTCAACCCGGGACCCTGCAGGAACCCTCTTAGAACTCTTGGGGGCTTGGGCTGTGTGCGCATGCGCACTTGTGTTTAGACCTGCCACTTGGTTACCGTTCCGAACGGGAGGCTTTTGAGCGGTGATGTTATGGCACAGGGGTTCGCTTCTCCAAAATAGAACCGAGTAAAATTCGAGTATATCGGATTCAGAAGTGGGTAGTAGCCGAGGGGCCTGGTGTGGGGAAGGGCCTCTGAAACTGCTGTCTTCTTCCGTGATGAAGCTTATTGACTTCTGAGGGGAGAGGAAAGAGTC
>NW_007863914.1:0-611 GCF_000696425.1 Galeopterus variegatus
TAATGAGATTGAAGATGTGATGTGTGAATATTGAAAAGAGACTTCTGGATGAACCTCACAGAGTGAGCATAGGGGATAAGGATATCTATATCCTTTATGAATGTTCATCATAGGGATAACAGCTGTAGATGAGGCTCTCAATAGTCAGGTATATAGATGACCCATTCTGTGGATGTAAATTTCTTTACACGGGCCCTCAAGTCCTTGCTCAAAGTCTCATAAACAAAATGATCAAGATGGTAGAAATTGAGGTTATGCAAGGGCTGAGTAAAATGGGCTTCCCCACAACATGGCTGACCTATTTCCACTGAGTACCCAATTTTCCAAAGGCAAAGATCGATGTTGAATCTAATATGGTGACATGACTCAAGGAAACCTGGTCATAGTTTGTTACTTTTTGACTCCAACTGTCAAGATTTGTTCTTCCTGGGCTAGCTATTTATTATGGATATGTGTATGCTTTCCCCACCAGCAGTGTTTCTGAAGTGTTAGGGTATCTCAAACAGTATTGCTTTTGACCAGGGAATTTAATAGCAAAAGAAGTAAGACGATGGGTTTCTTATAGCATTTTCAGATCTTGGCATATACTCAATCTTTCAAAACCAGCAGTC
>NW_007863915.1:0-611 GCF_000696425.1 Galeopterus variegatus
TTGCATTGAATCTATAGATCAATTTTAGGACATTTTACTTTCTAACAATATTGATTTATCTGACCCATAAACGTGATATGTCTTCATTTATTTAGGTTGATTTCTCTTAGCAATATTTTGAAATTTTCACTGTACAGGTCTTGTCAATTTTATCTATACATATTTCATATTTTTATGCTATTATAAATGATATATTCTGCATTCCTATTTCGATTATTAGTAGCTATTATGTGGAAATATAATTGATTTTTGCATTTTGACCTTGTATCATAGAATCTTACTGAATCCACTTATTCTAGGTGCTTTTTGTAATTTTATTGGGTTTTTTTATGTAGATGATAATGTTGTCTGCAAATAAAGATATCTTACTTTTTCCTTTCCAACCTGGATACTTTTTATGCCTTACTTGCCATATTGAACTGGCTAGAAACTCCACGACAGTGTTGAATAAAAGTGGTAGAGGGAACTTCCTTATGTTATTCCTGATCTTAGGGAGAAACATTCAGTCTTTCACTGTAAAATATGAAGTTAGCTGTAGGCTTTCATCAGATGTCCTTTAGCAGCTTGAGGAATTTCCCTTCTATTCCTAGTTTGCTGACAGTTTTAATCAG
>NW_007863916.1:0-611 GCF_000696425.1 Galeopterus variegatus
TAAAAAGTAAGATTTTGATGACAGTTGAAGAAAATAGAAGTGAATATTTTAGAATTTTTGATAGAGAACAACTTCTCTATGCATGACATAAAGCCAGGAATTATAAAGGAAATGGTGATGCAGTTGCCTACAAAAACTTTAAAAGTTTCTGTAAGCAATAATAGGTCCCATAAATAAAATTGAGACATAACAAACTGGAAAAACACATTTACAAAATAACCTTAGTATATTTAGAGATATATTCCCTGCCCCCAACATCAGTTAGAATTCAGTAAGAGGATGGCTAGCCTTCCTAAGGCAGATGGCACTGGTGACCCACCCATTAGTTATCTCCTTTCACTCTTATTTCCTCTTTGCCAGTTCAGCTGAGTTCCTGTTAGAAAGGCTGAGTTGTCCCCAGAAACATGCTTTGGAGTGTCCCTGTGGCTAGGCCACAAGCATCTGACTCAATCATGGTCAGGGGATCTGAGTTGAAGTCCTCTGGGCCTCCTGGGAAGTACTTTTTCTTATAATTAAAAGGGGCTCATAATAAGAAATGCCCTTTTTATGGTTAAGTGTACACTGTCATATCTATGTGGGAGCAGGCTTTTGCTGCATTTGAGGAGTAAGCC
>NW_007863917.1:0-611 GCF_000696425.1 Galeopterus variegatus
GCAACGTCTGGTTAGTATTTAAATCTCCCCAGTTGTGCGTGCGTGTGTGTGTGTGTGTGTGTGAGTGCGTGTGCGTGCGTGTGTGTTTGTGTGTGAGTGTGTGTGTGAATGTGTGTGAGTGTGTGAATGTGTGTGCGTGTGAATGTGTGAATGTGTGTGCGTGCGTGTGAGTGTGTGAATGTGTGTGCGTGTGAGTGTGTGAATGTGTGTGTGCATGTGAGTGTGTGAATGTGTGTGCGTGTGAGTGTGTGAATGTGTGTGTGCATGTGAGTGTGTGAATGTGTGTGTGAGTGTGTGTGTGCGTGTTTGAATGTGTGTGTGAGTGTGTGAATGTGTGTGTGTGCGTGCGTGTGCGCGCGCGCGTGTGAGTGCGTGTGCGCGTGTGTGTGAATGTATGTGTGTGAGTGTGTGTGAGTGTGTGAATATGTGTGTGAGAGTGTGCGTGCGTGTGTGTGAATGTATGTGTGTGAGTGCGTGTGAGTGTGTGAATGTGTGCGTGCGTGCGTGAGTGTGTGTGAACGTGTGTGTGTGCGCATGCGTGTGTGTGAGTGTGTGTGTGAATGTGTGTGTGTGTGCGTGTGTGTGTATGCGTGCGTGTGTGTGTGTAGATA
>NW_007863918.1:0-611 GCF_000696425.1 Galeopterus variegatus
TTTTTGTTTGTTTCTTGGAGTTATGTCATATCTTCATTAAAATAAGATAAATGGTTGAATGTATTGTGACCACCACCCCCGCCCCCCGCGCCATCTCCACCTTCTGACTGGGATTTAAAGATAATCAAGTTGATGAAATAGCCCTAGAGAGAGACTTCAGTAAGAGGTTTGCAGGCTGCAGACACCACCCGTGTTTGTGTATTTCAAGGGAATACTTAATCAGGACAATTTGAAATACCAGGACAGCACAAAGATTCTCATCCCATAAAGATGTATAATATAAACCATAACTTATCCAATATGGTATACAACTATTCAACATACATCAAATTTTAGTTTTTATAGTGTAATTTAATTTTTAGTTCAAGCCCCAAGCCTGCTGAAGTACATAATGTTGCGTTTCAACCACTCTTGTTACCCCTGTGCTCCCATCATCCTAGTTGTTACCAGGGCCCTGGTGGAGGAGGGGCTCTGGGGCTTCTGTTTTCTCCTCTCCTCCTGCCCACAGGACCCCTCCACTTCTCCTTTGCATCCTGACAAGCTTCGAGCACTGCATCCTGCCAAGCTTTCCAGAGAGTGGGAAAAACATCCTACAATCTAATCCGAAAGAC
>NW_007863919.1:0-611 GCF_000696425.1 Galeopterus variegatus
AGCCACTCTTTGTTTTTTAATTGGGGAATTTAATACATTCACATTAGAGTTATCATTGATATTTAGAGACTTGTTACTGCCATTTTGTTACTTTTTTTCTGGTTGTTTTTATTTTTTCCCTTTTTTTCTGCTTTTACTATCTTTGTGACTAAATGGTTTTGTCTACTAGTATATTTTGATTGCTCACTATTTATTTACAGTATGTCTATTATAGATTTTTGTTACAATATATTATTATAACATGTTAGAACATATTATTAGTTATAACATATTATTTTATACCAATAACAACTTAGTTTTGATCACTAAGAAAAGGGAAAAAAGTCAAACTCAATTCTATGCTTTGACATCATTCCCCCCCACACACTTTTTGACATTTTGTTGTCTCAGGTTACATTTTTTGATATTGCTTATCTTTACTACAGTTTTTGAATTTGTTACTATCTTGTTATTTTTGTCATTTAGTCTTTATAGTAAGGATATAAGTGGTTTATTCACCACCCATACAACATTAGAGTATTCTGAGAATGTCTGTGTATTTACTTTACTGGTGAGTTTTGTACCTTTAAATGTTTCCTTTTTACACTTTAGCATCATCTTCTTTCAGCCTG
>NW_007863920.1:0-611 GCF_000696425.1 Galeopterus variegatus
GACTCATAGAGAAAAAGAAGGAACAAAAAATTTTTGAATGTAATATAGAATGATTTTTTTTTACATAAATTTTATTATGTATATCTGAGCCTTACAACAGAATGTTGTGTGATATATATAGATAGCACAGTGGCCGCTATAGTGAAGCAGAATAAAATATCTATCATCTCACACCATTACATTTTTATTATAGGAGTCGGTATAATCTATTTATTTAACAAAAAGCTCTAATACAAGACAATTTTTTTAACTTTATTCCTCATATTGTGTATAAGATTTCCAGACTTGTTCATCCTACACACCTGCTTTTGACCTATAGCTCCCTGATATTTTGGAATTTGACTTTCTTTACTGGCTTGCTTTACTCGATGCTAGTTCTACTTGTGGACATCTAAGAAATTCTCTATTAGGAAAGCAAAATCTAAAGGAGCTGGTGATCAATTATAAAATACATTTGGATAATTTGACCAATCAGTGTTCTTGCCAAAGCAATAGAGAAGAGGTTAAAGAATGTATAGCAACGCTATGGGTTTTGTTTTTTTTTTAAAGTTTTTTTTGTTTTTGTTTTTTTAAATAGCTTAGTACTCCATTATATATATATATATATATAT
>NW_007863921.1:0-611 GCF_000696425.1 Galeopterus variegatus
CTCTGACCACAGCCCCCAGTTTGCAGCCCTGCTTTAGATAATGTTGTTTAAGGCATTTCACATTCATGTCCGCCTAGCCATTGTTGGCAAATAATTTCATAGTGCGTATTAATTAAGCCTAGAAAACTTCCTACGACAGTATACTGCCCATCTGCGATACAATTTCCCCACCTACCTCATCCCTGAATCTGCTTCTGTCAACACCCACTTTCACAGCAGCTCTGGATCCACCCAGGCTTTCATCCCCAGTCCAATAAAATCCTGCCCAGATTCTGAGGACTCCATATCAGGAACCCTGGTATGTGTAGGAGAGAGCTGGTCTGCTGGTGATGTCAGACGCTGGCCCACCTGAGAGTACAAAACAGAAATGCACTGGCCATTAGTAACTTTCAATAGGTAAACACAGGAAATCTCATTGTGGTTCTGGCTAAGAGAGAGGCCAAATAAAAGTTCATGTTTTTACTGGTATCTGTCCCTTCATATGACTCTAGTTTATCCCTACAAGAAACATTTGGAACAGCATGAAAACCTCTTCAGCTTGGGCATTGCTCCAGGCCTATATCCCCTCCATTGGCTTTTCAACACACTCACTCTTAGGCTTCCCTCTCTCT
>NW_007863922.1:0-611 GCF_000696425.1 Galeopterus variegatus
GTCCACATCCCCCTCCCCTGGAACTCAGAGCCTCTGACTCACACCCCCCCACCCCGTGGACAGAGCAGGGTCTGCGGTCCTCTCTCCAGCACACACCTAGGTCCTGCCTCCTACCTGGAGCTCAGGGGTCTGTCTGAGGTAGAAAGCCCCCAGCACCATGGAGACCCTGCCAGGTCTGCATGACTCTTGCACTCCTGCCACCTTCCCGGGAGCCCAGCATCCCCTCTGACACAGCGGCCCCTGCGCCCGTGGACAATGGGCAGGGGTCCAGCCCGCACTGACTACTGGGCCCGCCCAGAAACACCTTAGTCAGCAGTGACATGCCACACACGATCTCGAATGGACATGTCTATTTATTGGAAAAGGTGCATGTCTGCCACTGCCATATTATGTAAATCTGATGTTGGTCAATGTGACTGGAAATCTTCATGGCTGAGTCGTATTCCACGATGCATGTGCCACGTTCTCCTTGTCCAGTCATCAGTCGATGGACGTTTAGGTTCGGTCCATATGTCGGCTGTTGTGAATAGAGCTGCGACGAACACGGGAAGGCAGGTGTCCCCTCCACATGATGATGTCACCCTTTGTACAAATACCCAGCAGTGGGATTG
>NW_007863923.1:0-611 GCF_000696425.1 Galeopterus variegatus
CCCACTATGCTGTATGCCAGGTAGACCCACTTAGGACTTCCAGAATGCCTGGGGACAGAGACAAGCCAAATGTCCCTAAATTAACTGATTATAGTAGGGGTTATAATGAGGGTTATGTGCTAGCATTCAAAATTATACAGGCCCTATAGACAACTGTTGTTGTATGCTCTAAAATTCACAGCCAGTTTGAATCTTAAGTGCATGACTGTGATGTGAAAATCAAAGTCAGGTTACCCCAGGGTCTACCTGCCAAGAAGAGCCCCCATTTAGGTGCTTGGAATGCAGAAAGGTTCCCAAACTCCTAGCAGAGTTTGGACAGCCTCAGAACAATTGCCTTCACTGGGGTCTTACAACTTGATGTAGTTTGGGGGTGCCATATTTAAAATTGCCTGAATCAAGGGAGCAGGGATTTGGTCTCTGGATTCTCAGAGGCTGGAATGAGCTCTGTGGCAAGGAACATGGGGGTGGAATGATCATATGCCCTCTATTTCTTTTCCTGTGATGGGTCAGTTTCCATTTAACATGTTGGCTGCCCACCAGTGTGCTGACAGTGCCAAATTAAGTTGGTACCTACTTGTCAGCAAAAGAATGTGAACATTGTTCTGAAGTCA
>NW_007863924.1:0-611 GCF_000696425.1 Galeopterus variegatus
TTTCATAAATTTTTTAAAAATGTGAAAAATAGAAGGTAAAAAAGTAAAACATTTCATGCACAGAATCTTATTTGGACTACGTGGGCTCCTTAAGCCCAGGAACACTTCCTTCCAGCATAACCAAAGACAAAAGAAGAGAGAAGGACAGGCTGCTCAGAGAAAAACGACAGCAGTTTTGGAAAAGACTGAGTATTAGTGCCCTGCTGCAGCTCAGAAAATACCAAAGTCGATATAACACAGATGTTTCCAACCTGGGAGGCTCTGGGCATCCACTTGGACTTGAAAATTCAGGTGAGCTGGTTTGAGCCTCCACCCCAGCTACTATGGTGAGACCTCTCCTGGCCCTGAGATATCTAAAAATACCAAGAGCTTCAGTGTCTGGCCGGCGGCTTTGAAGTCCTCACTGGCTCTTGGTGATGACACTGCTGTGCTGCTGCAGCATCCGAGTCACCCCTGCGTGCACAGGCCACGTTCCTTTACCTGCCCTCCAGAGCCCCTCCAAGGCATGGCACATGCAACAGACTTCTGCTGATGGTTTGTGAGTCACAGAGGGGTCAACAGGGCAGCACAGGTCAGGCCATACCTACGCGTGCTTGTTCAACATCGCTGCC
>NW_007863925.1:0-611 GCF_000696425.1 Galeopterus variegatus
TTTAGCATTTATAGGGATACAGCTAAGGAAAGTTTGAGTTAGTAACATTTTATTTGATTTCTCGAGGGTGTATTTCCATAGTTCAAAATCAATGACATTTATCATTTAGCAGTGCCACCTATTATGTTGGAATAATACTTTCTAAGAGCACTTGCACTACCCACTATCTGAAATGTATCTGAAACTTTATGCATAAAGTTGTTATATTTATACCTTTTATGATATTTCTGACCATTAGTTTGTTTACAGCTGAGGTTTTAAAATTATTTTCCAATCTAGATAAATATCCACATTTATTTCTTAAGTCACATGTATATTTGTTTTGAAAAAAGAAAACCCCAAATTAGCACAAGCTTCAAGATATTCCAGACAAAATAAATGACTCATTAGGGATTTCAGTATTGTTTCCTTTAATATAACACTATGGAGAGGAAAGAAGCTAAGACACATCTAAAAATTTTTATTTGAGCATCTATTACACTGTATATTACCAAATACAAATTTATTTCTCGTAATGTACAATGGAGTATTTATAGAGACTATAGCACTGTGCTTTTTAAATATTTCAGTGATAAGTACCTAACCACCCATTTGATAAATTTACATGACAA
>NW_007863926.1:0-611 GCF_000696425.1 Galeopterus variegatus
GATCCTCTAATTCTGTGTATCAACCCACAGGCTCACTTCTAAGCTACATATGTGTGGGACAAACTCCAACCAGCAAAGTAAAAGTTTAGGGCACTGAACTGAGATTTGAACCACTGCCCACAAAAGGTGAGACAGAACCTGCCATCTGAACCTAACTGGGTTGACTGTCTGCTAAAGCACAAGTTCAGTATTCTTCAGCCTCTACATAACTTAACATTCATGAAGTCAGTATAAAATCCTAAATTATCTGACAGGCAAAGAACCAAGAAAATGTGACCAATTTTCCTCTTAAGTTCTTTACGATATGTAGGACAGTTGAAAGCAAAAGCCATAACATTGTTTGGTGGGGTTCTCAATGTATATAGATGTAATCATATGACAACTACTGCATAAATGCCAGTGGTGGTTGCGGTAAAGGAACCTATATGGTTGCAAGGCATCTACAGTTTAAATTGATCATTTAAAAATATACACAGCTTAGTTACATCAATTATACCTCAATGAAGGTGAAAAATAGACAACAAAAACGCTGTATGAAAGAACTCTACAAACTTGTTATCACAGAAGAATGGGGAATTACTTTTTATTGTTAATATTATTATTAGTGTGGC
>NW_007863927.1:0-611 GCF_000696425.1 Galeopterus variegatus
AGAAGTGTGTGTGTGTGTGTGTGTGTGTGTGTGTGTGTGTGTGTGAGTGTGTGTGTATGAGAGAGATGGGGGGAAGAGAGGGTGAAAAATCTTATTTCAAACACTGTTTTTGAAGTAAAGAGAGATTTCAAGTGAGAAAGTCTGTTGGGTGGTCAGAAGGATGTGAGCAGGGCAGCAGGGAAAGTGCAGGTCTCTAAGGGGTCCTCCTGTGCTTGGAGCTCTGAGCCGCCTGAGGGACTGACCCTAGCCTGCTCTCCCACAGCTGCGTCACCTGCCAGGAACTTGCTGGATGAAGGCGGGAGATGCCAGACCACCAGTGATCTGTACAGAGGTGGCTCTGAACCCAGAGGGTGCCCAGGGCCGCCGATGTGGTTCCTGGACCAAGGCAGGGGTGTGGCAGAGATGCTGCAGGCAGCCGCAACAAGGGGTCAACATGCCAGCCAGCGCCACAGGGAACTAAAGGAATGACGAATGGAGAGGAGCCCCCAGGGTGGTGGCCTTCGAGAGAGGCCTCCTCATACAGGGGACAGAGAGGGGAAGGTGGGAATCAAATGTTAGCTAGAAGAGGTAGTTAGAAGGGTCCCGATTGGTCAGCCCACACTTCCTGGATG
>NW_007863928.1:0-611 GCF_000696425.1 Galeopterus variegatus
AAACAGAACTAAATGACTCATGTGTAAGGCTGAAGAAACAGTCTGGACCCTACCTAAGCTTCTGCTGTTGTGGTAGGGCCATTATAAGATTGAAATGATGGCCTTGGCAGCAGTAAGAATGCCACCCTATCAGAAGGGGTAGTTATATCTACTTGGTAACAGAATAGGCCACTGGGTAATGAGTGCCTGCCCAGAGTGTCATCACAACAACCCTACGGAGCCAGTTCTGCCCTCGGCCACGAACACCCAAAGCCATGTGCATAGATGAAATGGGAGCAGAATGTGTGACTGTCACTCACTATCATTCGCACTGAGTTGCAAGCTGTACCACTCTAGTACCTGATAGTCTCCCTTATCTTCCTAAAGGCATTGATGTCTCCTAATTTTAATTTTTTTATTGTGTTCCAGCTATGTGCCAGGCACTGTTCTAGGCTGTTTCTGAAGAGTGTACAATGTAGTGTAGTGGGGCATACAATAAACCCATACATAAATAAATATGTAAGATGGTATCGGTTAATAATAAATTCGATGAAGAAAATGAAAAACAGCTAGAGAGTAATAGGGTAGGTGTAAGAGATGACATTTAATAAGGTAGTTAGGGAAGTCTTCTC
>NW_007863929.1:0-611 GCF_000696425.1 Galeopterus variegatus
CTTTTTGTCTTTTTTCGTGACCGGTAACAGGATCGCAACCCTCGGTGTCGCACCCGTACCACGACTGGCAACGGGATCACAACCCTCAGTGTCGCGCCCACACCGTGCTCAACCAGTGAGTGGACCGGTCTCTATATGGGATCCGAACCCTCGGCAGGAGCGCCGCCGCGCTCCCAAGCGCCGCACTCTACCGAGTGCACCACCAGGCTGGCCCTCTATAGATTTTTTAACTTATAATATGCTAGGTTCCTTTACTCTAATGGCTTCAGGAACCATTGAAATACTATAGTTTTCCAATCATTATCTTCAGTTTAGACCTCTCCTGAACACTGGAATCATAAACCTAATTGCCATTTTGACATCCCCACAGATGTCTCAACTATGATGTGCCGAAGTGTGTGTTACTTCTGACCATTATATTTTTCTCTCATTTTCCAAATATTTTCATTTTTTAGACAGCACCAGTACCTGTCTAGTTGTGATCGTGCAGATAGCCTGGAAGTAAAACTCTTCTTTTTGCCCTTTGCACAGCAGATTAGTACCACATTCCGTTCCTGCTTTTCCTTTCCTCTCATCTTTTCCCTTTTACAGAATTAGGTCTCTCTTTCTTT
>NW_007863930.1:0-611 GCF_000696425.1 Galeopterus variegatus
ATGTCTTACTCAAAAAATATAAAACAAATGGCTCTAACAGTTTATCAAAAATAAGAGAAAGGTTCTTAATGCAATTTTTATGTTTCTTTGGCCATTTCTTTGCATGACAAATTTAGAAAATATGGCTAAATGGAAAACTGTTTTCTCTAAAAAAGAGAAATGAAAAACTCTTATGCTATCAATATGGTAAAAGAAAGAAACCAAGAAACCTCAATCTTGTGGACATATAAACAGTAATGCCTATATATTAGAAACCACTTACAAGAAATTTTCCATGTTTAACTAAAACTAACTTTATTCTCTCCAATTTCCAAAGTGAAAATCACCAACTTCAAAGGAATAAAAACAAAAGAAAACTACAAGAGGAAACAACAACACAAAAAAAGCTAATTATATTTTTTAATTAGAAGGCATACTTGGAAGAGGAAAAATATTTTTATATACACCACACATTAATCCTGGAGGTTTCTCTTTACTTTAAATTTATTTGGTGTGCCAGAGTATGGATTAGATGCTCCTCCATTCCTGTGCATAACTAAGCAAGAAAGTATTTCATTTCTTTTTCTCCGAGAAAGCAGAAAACTAAAATGGGCCAGGTTAAAATCTGAAGA
>NW_007863931.1:0-611 GCF_000696425.1 Galeopterus variegatus
ATAGAATTTGCCCAAGATTTAATTTAAATGGGGGGGGGGGGCTTTGCAGTGGATTTAAGAAGAGGGAACGGAAGAAGGAAATGAGGTTTTTTTTAGCGCAGGTAGTTTATTTGTGATGTGATCCCCAGAAACCATGGGTGAGGGAGCGGGGAGAACGGGACAGAGGACAAACTCTTATAAAGGTGTATTAGTGCAGTCACTGAAGTGGGCCAGGGTGGCTCAGTTCTGCCAGGACTTTGCAGGAGTGTGCAGAATACTTCCCAGAATCGGCCATCCAGTGAATGGGAGTATGTGCCATTTACCCATCAACTCCAGTTCTCCATTGTTTGGACTTACACTCTAGTGTGGTTGTTTTAAATTACATCTAAGTTATGACTTTCGGTGTAGTGATTACATAAATTTTCATTTCCTTTTTCATTCGACTTTCGTTTTCTTCCCCAGAGTTAATACTGGCATACCTCATTTTATCGTGCTTGTTTTACTGTACTTTTTGCAGATATTGCGTTTTTTTGCAAATTGAAATTTGTGGCAACCCTGCGTCAAGCATATCTATTGGAGCCCATTTTCTAACATTTTTTGCAATAAAGTATTTTTAAATTAAGGTATGTACT
>NW_007863932.1:0-611 GCF_000696425.1 Galeopterus variegatus
GAGCACTCTTTACTGTGCCCCTACTTGCCTCTGAGGATTTGACAGTGACTTGAGAGCAGACGGGTGTGATTACCAGACAGTTACGCACGCCCTCTCCTCCTGCTCCTACCTCACAGGACGGTCTCACACTTCAGCATGGAGAAAAGCATTGCTGGGAGGGGCTGCAAAACTAGAGGCAGCTTCAGGGGACAGCGTAGAGGGTTTCAAGTGGCTACCTGTGTGATTCTTACCTCACTACTGCCCTGAGAACCCACTTCCCTAGAGGCGCACCTCTGCTGAAGTTGCATTTAGGACTTTTGAAGTTTGGCACGGAATGTGGAATGCCTCAGAGTCTGGTCACGGCTACTTGGAATATTAGAAGACGGGACCAGGCTACCGGAGAGAAAACCAGATCCCACCAGGCCTCATGCTGGGGATCCAGCAGCAAGGGCTCTGGAGACATTACCCCACACCCGTCTGCAACAGGGAAGAGGAGGAGCAGGGAGAAGGAGAAACTTCAGTCTGGAGCTGTGAAATATGGCAAGGCCTCTCTCTGGTGTGGTGCAGGGTGCTTCCTGCCTCCTTTGGTACCTGGTCATCCCCAGAGCATGATTTAGCCTCTGCCTCATGCA
>NW_007863933.1:0-611 GCF_000696425.1 Galeopterus variegatus
TCTGCTGTGAATCCATCTGGTCCAGGGCTTTTCTTTGTTGGGAGCTTTCTGATTACATCTTTAGTCTCCTTTATTGTTATTGTTCTGTTCAGGTTTTCTACATCTTCATGGCTCAATTTTGGTAGCTTATGTGTGTCCAGAATTTTATCCATTTCCTCCAGATTTTCAAACTTGTTGGTCTATAGTTGTTTATAGTAGTCTCGAATGATTCCTTGTATTTCAGATGGATCAGTTGTAATATCACCTTTTTCATTTCTAATTTTTGTTATTTGAATCTTCTCTCTTCTTTTTTTAGCAGTGCTAATCGTTTGTCAATTTTATTTATCTTTTCAAAAAAACAACTTTTTGATTCATTGATCTTTTGTAGTGTTTTTTGGGTTTGAATTTCGTTAAGTTCTGCTCTAATCTTGATGATTTCTTTCCGTCTACTAACTTTAGGTTTGGATTGTTCTTGTTTTTCTAGTTCTTTAAGATGCAGTGTTAGGTTGTTCACTTGTCATCTTTCCATTTTTCTGAGGTAAGCACTTAATGCAATAAATTTCCCCCTTAATACTGCTGTTGCTGTATCCCACAAGTTTTGGTATGATGTATCATTATTTTCATTAGTTTCA
>NW_007863934.1:0-611 GCF_000696425.1 Galeopterus variegatus
ATGCACACACATGCACACACACTATATAATCAATGGGACAACAATAATTTTGATAATAAACGGAATCTGTTGTTTTTAATTAAATATTACAAAAATTCCTTAGTGTCTGCTATAAACCATCTCTATCAAAATAGAGACATAAATGCTTAGAGGTAAGGGAACAGAAATGGATGGGATCTTAAATCTCATGTAAAGCAATTATCTCATTTTACATAGGATGAAACAACAGACCACAGAGAGGCAAAACGACATGCTTGAAATAACAGTATTATTTTATAATTATTAACAATACATAAAATAACTGCTCTTTTATTACTATTAAAAAATGCATTCTCCTATCAAATTTATATGAAAATATAAAAATATATTAAAATCATATAAAGTGTTAACAGACTTAAAATATATATATATTTTTTTTTTTTTGTCCTTTTTGAGACCGGCCGCACCGCGCACAGCCAGTGAGCGCTGTGAGCGCACCTGTCATCCCTATATAGGATCCGAACTGGCGGCGGGAGCGCTGCTGCGCTCCCAGCGCCACACTCGCGCCACAGGCTCGGCCCGGACTTAAAATATATTTCAAAAAATCATTTGTGTAAATCAAATTTACTATT
>NW_007863935.1:0-611 GCF_000696425.1 Galeopterus variegatus
CCCTGCCCTCCTCCCATTAGGTTACTACAGTCATGCCTGCTGTGGGGCTCTCGGGTGCATTCACAGATGTGGCTCAGCCCTGCTTCTGAGTGGATTGATAGATCTGTTCCAGAGAAAGTGTTCCTTAGAGAGGCACATAATGACTCCCTGAAAATGGTGCTTCTCTTGGACACATGGCCTGAGCAAGCTCTAGGTGCTCTGAAGGGAGGAAGAAAAGGCTTGCTCACTTGTCAGGGTGTGAAATTGACCCTCCCTTGGATCCTCCATATGTGGCTGTGATATTGTCTCCCCCAGCCGCAGAAAATACAGGGAGGGACTTCAGGAATAGTTTTCAAGTGAGGGAGGATGTGATCAGGTTTGTTTTCAGAAAAATAGCTCCAGTGAGCTGGCATGAAAGATGGGTGATACTCAGAGACGGGAGACAGGGAGACCAGTTTGGAGGCACCTTGCACAGTGAGGTGAGGAAAGATGGCGGCTGGAGCCAAGACCACCAGTGGAGACTGACATGAAGGACTTGTCTGTTGTAGAATTGTCAAGCTAGGGCTTAGGGTTCACAAACCCTTCAAGCCCATTTTACAGACTGGGTCACAAACCCTTCACATGCAGGTCCA
>NW_007863936.1:0-611 GCF_000696425.1 Galeopterus variegatus
AAGTCCTAGCCAGAGCAATTAGGCAAGAGAAAGAAATTAAAGGCATCCAAGTTGGAAAGGAAAAAGGTAACCATCTCTGGTTGCAAATTACATAATCTTATATATAGAAAACCCTAAAGACCACACCAAAACACTGTTAGAACTAATAAACAACTTCAGTAAAGCTGCAGAATAGAAAATCAACATATAAAAAACAGTTTTGTTTTTGTATACTATTAATACACTTAATACCTTTTTTAATCGAATTTTACAACACCATTGAAAAGATTAAGGTATTTAGGCATAAATTTAACCAAGGAGGTGAAAGATCTGTACGGTGAAAACTACAAACTTGGAAGAAGGAAATTAAAGTAGATATAAAAAATTGGAAATATATCCCACATTCAAGGGTTGAAAGAATGTTGTTTAAATGTCCATATTACCCAATCAATATGCACATTCAGTGCAATACCTATCAGGATTCCAATGACAAAAATAGAAAAAACTATACTAAAATTGGTTTGAAACTACAGAAGACCTTGAGTAGCTAAGGCAATCTTGAATAAGAACAAAGCTGAAGGCATCACACTTCCTGATTTCAGATTATATTACAAGTCTATAGTAATTAAAAC
>NW_007863937.1:0-611 GCF_000696425.1 Galeopterus variegatus
GTGGGATCCGAACCCTCGGCGGGAGTGCCACCGCGCTCCCAAGTGGTGCACTGTAGCAGTGTGCCACCGGGCCGGCCCTTACCATGTGAACTCTGTCTCCCAGCTTTATTGAGGTATAATGGACAAGCAAAAATTGTATATATTTAAGGTGTACAACCTGATACTTTAATATAAGTATACATTGTGCAATAATCATACAACCAACTTAATTAACATATCCATCACCTTACATAGTTACCAGTTGTGTGTGGGGGGGGGTGAGGACATTTAAGATCTACCCTCTTAGCACATTTCAAGTATGCAATACAATATTGTTAACTGTAGTCACATTAGATGTCCTGAACTTATTCATCTTGCAAAACTGAAACTTTGTGCCTCTTGACAAACATCTCCCCATTTCCCCTACCCCCAGCCCCTAGTAACCACCATTCTACTGTCTGCTCCCATGAGTTTGAT
The DNA here is from genome assembly GCF_000696425.1 of Galeopterus variegatus. Classification (NCBI taxonomy): domain Eukaryota; kingdom Metazoa; phylum Chordata; class Mammalia; order Dermoptera; family Cynocephalidae; genus Galeopterus; species Galeopterus variegatus. The sequence goes on from NW_007863937.1 coordinate 457, forward strand.
TATTTTAGATTCCACATATCCGTAAGATCATGAAATATTTGTTTCTATGTCCAGCTTATTTCACTTAACATATGTCCTCTAGGTTCATCCATGTTGTCACAAATGACAAGATCTCCTTTTTTAAGGCTGAATAACAATTGCATTATATATATATA
>NW_007863938.1:0-611 GCF_000696425.1 Galeopterus variegatus
TCCCCCCCCCCCCCCCCACTGGTACAATCAGCCTTTCTTTCTTTTTTAAAATTGCAATAAAACATACATAAAATTTATCATTTTAACCACTTTTAAATGGATTATTCATTGGCAATAAGTATATTCTTCAAGTTGTGCAACCATTGCCACTATCCATTCTTAAAACTTTTTCATCATTCCAAACAGAAACTTCATACCCACTGAACATTAACTTACTATTAGTCCTCCTCCTGGCCCCTGGTAACCACTATTCTACTTTCCATCTCTATGAGTTTGACTATTTTAGGTACATCATGTAAATGGAGTCATATTGTAACTGAAAAGTCCTGTTGCCTGATGCATAGCAAGCTGAGTACTGACACTAGTTTTTGCAGAAGAGAAAAAGGTTTATTTGCAAGGCAGCCAAATGAGAAGACAGGAGAAATAAATCTCAAATTTGCCTTCCTGACAGCAGGAAATTTATGGGGAAATCGTTAGGGGTGGTGCGAAGTATGGGGGATCATGATTGGTTAAAGAGTTTGAGGAAGTTCTTTAACGATCTGCACTGGTTCAAGCCATCTGTATGCCTCTTTATGAGTTGCATGTTCAAAAAAATGGCGATGTTAGTGTGA
>NW_007863939.1:0-611 GCF_000696425.1 Galeopterus variegatus
GAGCTCATGTGTGATATCTCAGGTTTTCCAGGCCTCAGGTAAATTGAGATTCTCCTGTGCATGTATTTGTGGAGAATATTCTAGCTGGAAGACAACTAGATCCCAGAGAACGTCCCAAACAATAAACAGAACCATCAGAAACCTGTCTTAAACATCAGTAAATAACCTCATTGAGAGAATATAACTTTCCAAATAAAAAGTATCAACCCCACTAGTGGGAGACTCTCCTGATAAGCAGGGGCGAATTTGATTTTTTAAAGTTTCAGCTAATTGAATTCCTTTTTAATATGGAATTGAACTACATAACTCAAGATGATTTTAAACAAGTGAACAGAATTCCATATCCTGAACAAGTGTACCCTTCATAGAAGTCACTTTTGGAGGTTTACACTTATGCCTGTGGTACTTGTCTTCAGGGCACGTTCAGAGGCAACAAACAGTAACAACAACAGTAAAATAATATGATTCATTTTCTCTATCTTATGTTTTGGATCCAGAATCACATGATCTAATATGGCCCTTTATTTTACTCTGTACTAATTTTTTTTTTAAAATTATTTCCCCAAATCATGTTCATCTATAGTGAAAAGAATGCATTATCAGTAAGGATA
>NW_007863940.1:0-611 GCF_000696425.1 Galeopterus variegatus
CATTAACATGAGATATCTTTACATTTATTGTGTGTGTCCTCTTCAATCTCTTTCATACACATTTCATAGTTTCTGTTGTAGAGATCTTTCACCTCTGTGGTTATATTTATTTCTAGGTATTTCATTATTTTTTTGTAATGATTATAAACAGGATTTATTTTTAGCTGGTTTGTTGTTGGTATATAGAAATGCTAATGATTTGAATATCTTAATTTTGTATCCTACAACTTTACTAAATTTGTTTATCAGTTCTAACAGTATTTTTTTGTGGAGTCTTTAGATTTTCCTAAATGTAACAGAACTGAGAACCAAGAAATAAATCCATGTATTTACAGCCAACTGATTTTTGATAAAGTCACCAAGGACATACACTGGGGAAAGGACAGACTTTTCAGTGAATGGTGCTGAGAAAAATGAATATGCATATATAGAAGAGTTAAAATAGACCCTATCTTTCACCATATTCTGAAATAGATTAAAGACTTAAATGTAAGACCCCAAACTATGAAACTGTTATAAGAAAACATAGGGAAAATTCTTTGAGACATTGGTCTGGGCAAAAATTTCATGAATAAGACCTCAAAGGCACAGGCAACAAAACCAAAAAAAAC
>NW_007863941.1:0-611 GCF_000696425.1 Galeopterus variegatus
GGGTTGCGATCCGTTGCCGGACACGGAAAAAGACAAAAGACAAAAAAAAAAAAAAGAAAGCCTTCACCAGATGTATTCCCTGGACTTTGAATTTCCTAGCCTCTGATACAGTAAGCAACAAATTTTGCTTTTTAGAAATCACCCAGTCTCAGGTATTTTGTTATAAGCAACAGAAATGGACTAAGATATCTTATATAACTAGGGAGGTAGCTGGTTAATAAATAACAAGGCAAAATATAGAGAGAGCACATTAAGAGCGGTGGATATCACTAAAATGGAGAGCAGAGCAGAGTGATCAAGGTAGGCTTTTTTTAAAAAAAGCCTTGATACTTTAACCTGTAGGGGCTAAGAGAATTTCCTCTCCCCTTGTGAAGGCTTAAGTCTGCTAAAATGAACTGACAATAGACAAATTAATAAGGCGAAATGCATACAAATTTATTAACGCACATAAGCACAAAAGCTATACAAAGTGTGATACTCAAAAAAGGGCCAGATGGCTGAGCTTAAATGGCTCCCTCTTCACTGGGGAGAGGGAGTTGGGGAAATGTCAGCAATTTTTAGGGGTAGTAAATGATTTTTAGGAGAGTTTAGTGGGCCCATGAGCAGACAAT
>NW_007863942.1:0-611 GCF_000696425.1 Galeopterus variegatus
CGAACCCGTGGCCTTGGTTTTATCAGCACCGCACTCTACCGAGTGAGCCACAGGCCGGCCCCTCACTGATCTTTTTAAGCACCATTTTCTCCTTCTCCATTTCCATAGCAAGGCCTCACACAGGTTATCTTTGTCCATGAAGATCTGAAGCATGAGGGATCCTTCTAACCCCTTTGGTGAGCACCAAAGTCTCATTTGGGCAGAAGGAAGGGGGGAGAGGCATTAGCACTTTGTCACAGCTGGTGCTGGGTATGGGTGATGACCTTATCCACATGGGTTGGTGTTTTACCTGGGCATTTAGGGAGGGGAGGGAGACCCTGCCAAGGAGACCACCTCTATTATAAGCCATGGTTTCATATCCAGAACTCCCTGCTTTGAGGACGCGGGCGTCTTTTATTTTGGCTTTTGTCCATTCATCAATCACTCACTGGCCATTTGGTGAGTTGCTTTTGCAGTTCTAGGCCACGTGTTAGGCTCTGGATTGGGGACAGCATCCTGGGCCAGGAGGCAGGACACACAGTTGGTGCCTTTTCTAGGTCACACACCATGCTGAGTACCTGTATGTGTTATCTCCAGACCCTCACAGCACGCCTCCTTTGCTGCTTCTCCCA
>NW_007863943.1:0-611 GCF_000696425.1 Galeopterus variegatus
TGAGTTATTTGCCTTTTTATTATATATTCTAGATCCTGATCAGATATATAATGGGTAAATATCTTTTCACTTTCTTTATAGTGTCCTTTGAAACACAAAAGTTTAAAATTTTGATGAGGTCCCGTTTATCTATTTCTTCTTTAGATGCTTGTGTTTTTCATGTTAAATCTAAGATATCATTGTCTAATCCAAAGTCACAAAAATGTTTCATCTATTTCTGCTTTCAATTTTATCACTTTTTACTTCATGTATATTGAGGCTCTGTTTTTAGGTGCCTATCTGTTTATTTTACCTTTATTTATTCCTTCTCTAACTCTCTTCCTTTCTTTATATAGATCTGAGTTTTCTGACCTATCATTTTTTTTTTTCTTTCTGAAGTATTTCTTTTAACATTTCTTGCCGACAGGTCTGCTGGTGACAGATTCCCTCAATTTTAGTTTGTCCGAGCAAGCCTTTGTTTCTTCTTCAGTTTTAAAGCATAATCTTACTGCACATAGAATTCTGGGTTGGTGGCTTTTCTTCTTTCAACACTTAAAACATTTCACTCCAATCTTTTCTTGTTTGCATAGTTTCTGAAGATAAGTGTATATGGACCATACTTTCTTGTTTCT
>NW_007863944.1:0-611 GCF_000696425.1 Galeopterus variegatus
TACCTTCTTTAAAAGATAATAAACTCCTCAAGGGCAGATACTGTCCTTTATTTGTTAAAGGGATGCAGCACTATTGTGAGCAGTTCTCAATTCAAATGTAAGATGACCCACCTAACGATAATTATGATAAAGTAGTAATTACAATGCCAATAAGAATCAGGCACCTACTAAGTGCCACATGTTGTACCTTAAACATGCTTTTTCTAGGCCTCTCAATGATCTGGTCAGGTTGCTATTATTATCCTTATTTAATAGGATAGTATGTGAAGGCCCAGAGAAAGAATAGTAATCATTTTCCTAACGACATCAACTACTTTGTAACAGAATCAGAATTCACGTGCAGTTTGATCTAGCTCTCAAGCCCATGCCATTTCTACTGAAATAGGCTGCCTAAAACCTTCTCAGAAGAAAAACCCACATCCCTTTTCCCTATGCTAGAAACATAAACAGCAATGAAAACATAATTCAGATATTCCCTATACAGGTGAGCAGTAGAAAATAGGAATAAAATAAATAAATAAATAAAAGCTCCAGTGAGGAGCTAAGAACAAAGAACAATGAATGACAGTTATTAGACACAATGAAATAAAAATGACACCAAAAATGAGAGC
>NW_007863945.1:0-611 GCF_000696425.1 Galeopterus variegatus
ATTATGTCTCCTTCCTCTCAAAACCACCAGGTATCTATCTAGCAGATGAAGGAAATGAAGGGCAGGATCAGGACGGAGTATAATAATAGGCACAAAATATTTGTGGCAAAACTAAAACCTGCTACTTGCCGAGCGAGTTCTCAAAGTCTTTTTGGAGTTTTGTTTGTTTGTTTGTTTTCCTTTCCTTTGTTTTGTTTTAGGCCAGAAATGGTTTCTAAATAGGAATATATCTTAATCCAGAAGTAGAAATAAATAGCCTCTAGGGGAGGTGAGGAGGTACAGAGCCTGGCAGCAACTGCCACAGGTTGAGTGTAAATAATTTAGGTGGGTAAAAGCTAAAATTGAGGGAAATGATATAATTTACAGATGACATATTGTAGTTATTTCAAAAACGAAAAAGTTAAGCATAACCAAAAATCATCCCTAATTTATAAAATAATAGATGGCTGCATAAGTTATCTCGATCTATTTTATAAACCACTCTGCAAATACAATTAAAATCGTACCTTGAGACTGACTGAAAACTTGGGATGAATACGGTATAAAATACAGGCACAAATCTCCACCCAGTTGCTTCTATTTAGGTTGAATTTGCAGGGGAATTTTGAGTC
>NW_007863946.1:0-611 GCF_000696425.1 Galeopterus variegatus
CCTGTTGGTCATTTATATGTCTTGTTTGGAGAAATGTCCATCCAGTTCCTTTGCTCATTTTTAAATCTGGTTACTTGTTTTTTGCCACTGAGTGGCAGGATTTCCTATAAATTTTGGATAGTAACCGTTTACCATATATATGGTTTACAAATATTTTCTTCCCTTCTCTAGGTTGCCTTCGTTGTGCTGATTGTTTCCTCTGCTGTGCAGACGCTTTTTAGTTTGATGCAGTCCCACTTCCTCTTTTTGCTTTTTTTTTTTGCCTCTGCTTTGGAGTCATATCCAAGAAATCACTGCCAAGACCATTGTCAAAAAGCTTTTTCTCTATGTTCTCTTCTACAAATTTATGTTTCTAAATCTTACATTTAAATCTTTAATTCATTCTAAGTAAATCTTTTGTGCATGGGTAACATAAGGGTCCAATTTCAGTCTTCCGCACGTGGATAAATTCTGCAGACCTAATGTACAGCATGGTGACTACAGTTAATAATAACGTATTGTGTACTTTTTCACTGAGTGAGTGGTCTTAAGAATTCTCACCACATACACGAAAAGGTAACTATCTGAGATAACATAAATGCTAATTAGCTTGATTGTGGTAATCATTTCAC
>NW_007863947.1:0-611 GCF_000696425.1 Galeopterus variegatus
CCATGTTTATATTCCTTTCAAAATGCTGGTAGATTATTTTTGTTTATTACTTAGGACTTGCTAGACTGGTGTTTGAAACTGTGGGAGGGTTATCTACTTTCCTGATTTATTCTTAGTCTTAGGTAGGCCCTGTACCCCTGAGTTTTGGAGATGGGGCTTTCTCTGATCTTGCACCCTTTCTCCATCACAGCCAAACTCTGCCCTGTTCTATGGTAGGTCTTGCTCTTTGCTTAGTGATAGGAGATCTCTGAAGGTCTGGGTATAGGAGAGTTTTCTGTCCCTCCCCCAAAGATAGATGTTTTTGTTTTGTGTTATTTATATATATATATATATTTTTTTTTTTTTTTTTCCCTTTCCCTCAGCCACAATGGTTTTACACAGGTGGTGTTGGGGTTCCAGGATTTGCTGTCCTTACCCCAACAGCTAAAATTTTTGTTCCATAGGGAAGCAGGGGTAGAGTGGGTGTTTGTGCTTTTCTTGCAGTGGCAGCTATTCCTCTTATCCCAGCCTGCACCACTGAAGGAAACTTTCTCTGGTCTCCTGCCCTTCCCTTGCTAACTTGTGCACACAATGGAGATTGGAAAAGAGCCTGTGCAAGTTTGTGAACTCTC
>NW_007863948.1:0-611 GCF_000696425.1 Galeopterus variegatus
CGTATATTTCTGAACTTTGATTTCTTTTCTTATAAAATGGGCGCAATTCTTAAACATCTCTTCTGGGTAGTGTGAAGATTAAATTAGGTAATGCATTTTAGGTCCTAATTATAGTGTCTGTCAAATAGCGAATGCTCAATAAATATTAGCTATTATTATTGGCTGGTAGTTCAGTAGACAGCCTGAAAGAGTCATATGTTTGCTGCTGAAGACACACATGTGGCAGAAAAAAATTATATTTACCTGGGAAAAGTGTCTGTGTGTGGGTGGGTGTATGCATTACATATACTTTAAAAAATATATATATATATAGTATGTATACTTTAAGGTATATATTACATACACACTTTAAAAAATGCATATAACTTAAAAAAATTGCTCTTATCACAATACCCTGCATGAATGATACCTTTACAGATTGGCACTTTTCAAATGTAGTGCCTCTGCAGACATGGTAAGGGTTCTATGTTTAAGATAACGGTTCTAAGGGTTCCTATGGTTAAGATAAACACACAGTCAAAAAACGCACGCCTTTAAGAGCTGTAAAAATGATCTTCTTGTATGTTTCTTATATAAATGGAAGGTACCATATGGGGATTTTTAGAAAACCT
>NW_007863949.1:0-611 GCF_000696425.1 Galeopterus variegatus
GCGATCCCGTTGCCGGTCCCGGTCCAGTACGGGCGCGACACTGAGGGTTGCAATCCATTGCTGGCCACGAAAAAAGACAAAAAGGAAAAAAAAAAAAAAGAAATGCAGAATCTCAGGCCCCCACTCCAGACCTCCTGAATTAGAACCTGCATTTTAACAAGATTCAAAAAAAAAAAAAAAAAGTGATTTTTGGGCAAATTAAAGATTGAGATGCACTGTTAGGAGACAGTAAAACTTGATTTTGCATACAGCAAGAGAAAACAAAGTGTTTTCCTGGAATAGAAGCTAAGAGTTGAGGAAACCCAGAAAAGAGAGATTGGATATAAACAAGGATTGCGGAAGGCTCCCTGAAGGTGAGATACGAAGTGCTCAGTTTCCATGGGCTCAGATTACAGGACACATATCTGGGTTTCAAGCCACTCCCCAAGGTCTCAGACCCCTCCTTTCTTCGTATAATGAGGCCCTCCCCTAAAGGAAAGTTACTGTTGCTTGTTAGACCTATTTTCAGCACCATCAGAGGGAAACTGATACCACAAGGGGCTGGCTTTTGCAAATACAGTGGCTGAGCATGCTCAGTAGAGAAGGGTTAGATAATCTTGGTAGCTGAGCAT
>NW_007863950.1:0-611 GCF_000696425.1 Galeopterus variegatus
TACATTTCTGCCCTTTGAATTTCTGGAATGGAATATCAACTAAATGTGAATTTAATGGACTTATTTGCATTTCTGGGAGATTCTTCCTTTTTAACATAACAGAGAGCCCAAACGTGTGTATAATAAGCCAAGCACTTTAATGTAAGGTGATGGAGTCTCAAATTAAAAGGAAAACATTCACTGGAAATAAAAACAAAGGAAAAAAAGGAAAAAGAAAAGCAACTTAGAGAAATGATTGTTTTACAACATCTACTTTTTAATCATACAGAGCTGTGTGTGGGAGGTGTGCATGGGTGGTAGTAAAGAGTCAGGCTGGGGATCACCTTAGTGTCAGGTCCAAGAGATCAGAGAAATGACCAGGTACAGTCATGTATTTAAAATTTCTCTAACTTATTCTCCAATAACAGGAGAAATTTCTACTGGAAATGGCAATGGGATCAGTAATATCTATTGCTTTAGATTGATCAGTTTCTACTTTGGAAGCATAAAATGGTAGAATTTTTGTCACCAGCACTCTGTCCCCTCCCCTTCTTTTTTCCCAGCCCCCCCATCCTTTATCCAACCCCTTTTTTCAACTTCATTTCCATCCTTCAAATTCTATCTTCCATTTC
>NW_007863951.1:0-611 GCF_000696425.1 Galeopterus variegatus
AAGTTTCCCGGAAAAGAAACAGGGAAATTGAGGTTTATAAATAGCATAAGTTAAAATAGGCAAAAGTATAAAATAATAGCTAACAATATAAATTTCACACTGTGTGCTGAACATGATTCTAAGCATTTTGCATATGTCAAAATTACACTTAATCCACACAACAGCCCTCAAGGTAGGTATTATTATGTCCACTTCAAAGATAAGAAGTAGTATTTTGGAAAATGTATTTAGAAAGGGAGTGGAATTGGGATTTAAACGCAAGTATCCAGGTACCAAAATCTTCTGTGACAACTAAATTCCACTGTCTCTCATGTGAAAGGAGGAAAGAAATTTCTGGCAGAAATCAACTGTGGAAAAGCTAAAAGTGTTAAAAGAGAAACACATTACTTTAATATTACTGGTGCAAAAGCTCTATTGAAGGCAATGACATGATTAGAGTAGGCTAGAAGAAATAGAAATGAGACAAAAGAGAACCACAAAGATCATGTATTTCAAGGATATAAAAATGCAATGTTAAAGGCAGCGAAGCCAGACTGAGAGACCATCACCCTAGCCAAGATGGTGGTAGTCTGAAATAAAGTGGTCACAATGAGGAAAAAGGGGAAAGCAAT
>NW_007863952.1:0-611 GCF_000696425.1 Galeopterus variegatus
ACCTAAGACAACTAAACAACCAATAAAATGCTAGGGATAAATCAACACCTCTCAATAACAACTCTTAATGTAAGAGTTTAAACTCCCCAATCAAAAGACACAGATTGGCTGACTGGATAAGAAAGGTGGACCCAACTATATGCTGCCTTCAAGAGACCCACCTAACCCATAAAGACTCACATAGATTAAGAGTGAAAGGATGGAAAATGATCTTCCAGGCAAACAGAAAAGGAAAACGAGCTGGAGTACCTATTCTCATATCAGACAAAATAGACTTTAAACTAAAAACCATAAAAAGAGACAATGAGGGTCACTACATAATGATAAAAGGACTGATGCATCAAGAAGACATAACAATCATAAAAATGTATGCACCCAATGTTGGAGCAGCCAGATTCATAAAAAAAACTCTATCAGACCTAAAGAAGGAAATAGACACTAATACCATAATAGCAGGGGACCTGAACACCCCACTGTCAATACTGGACAGATCATCTGGCAGCCCTACAAGCAATTATCTATAACCGCATCGGCGACATCGGCTTCATCCACACCCCACTGTCAATATTGGACAGATCAACTAGGCAAAGAATCAGCAGAGAAACACAAGG
>NW_007863953.1:0-611 GCF_000696425.1 Galeopterus variegatus
CTTGGATCCTGAAGGGACTTCTGCTTCTGTTCAGCAGGAACTAGCCTGGGCTGGAAGTCCTGCCCTGCCTGCCTTCTCTTGCATGGCTAGCTTGGGGTGTTTGGGCCCTGAGCCTCTTAAATCTCTCCCAGTGACAGGGACCACCCTGGGCCAGAGGTCTTGCCCCACTTGCCTTCTTCAGCACAGCTAGCTTCGGGTGTGGGAGCCCTGAGCCTCTTAAGTCTCTCCCAGTGGCAGGGACTGGCCTGGGCCAGAGGTCCAACCCTGCCTGCCTTCTCTGGCAGTGCTGGCTCGGGTTGTAGTGGCCCCAAGCCTCTTAAGTCTCTCCTGGCAGTGGGGACCGGCCTGGGCCAGAAGTCCCACCCCACCTGCCTTCTCTGGCTCAGCTGGCTTGGGGTGTGGGAGCCCTGAGACTTTTAAGACTCTCCCAGCACCAGGGGTTGGCCTGGGCCAGAGGTCCAGACCTGCCTGTCTTATCTGGCATGGCTGGCTGGGGGTGTGAGGGCCCCTGAGCTTGTTAAGTCTCTCCTGGTGGTGGGGACTGGCCTGAGCTGGAAGTCCCACCCTGCCTGCCTTCTCTGGCCTGGCAGGCTCGGAGTGTGTGGGACTAG
>NW_007863954.1:0-611 GCF_000696425.1 Galeopterus variegatus
CGCACCTCGCTCAGCCAGTGAGCAGCCAGTCTGTATGTGGGATCCGAACCCTCAGCGGGAGTGCCGCCGTGCTCCCAAGCGGCGCACTGAAGCAGTGCGCCACCGGGCCGGCCCAAGTGTAGCTTCTTAATGCTGCTTCTCCATCTCAGACAGACTTTTAGAAACCCAGGTAGAACTACTGTTGTTATTCAGATAGTTTCTGTGAGGCAAACCTCCAAGAAGCAGAGGTCCATTACTGGATGTGTGAGGTACCATAAAAACAAACGAGAGATGAAGGGTTTGATTGTGGTGTTAGCCAGAATGGCATAAAAGATAAATTAGGTACAAAGCAAAGACATGATGAGGAAGCTAGTGTTTTCAAGACTATCGTGTGGAAGTCTGTGCTCAGGCACCCTTGTTTACCATTACGACTTGTTCTTAACTAACATGGAATTGCTCGTTTTTCTCTGGAGTTCCGATCCAAAGTCACCCTTAAATATTGCAGCAAACTTTATCCCTGGATGATTCACTTCCTTAACAACACTATGAGGTCTTTTTAATCATTACTTTCAGGTAAGAGAATGAATGAAATAATACCACCACTTACATTTTAGAGAAATCATAGATTGATG
>NW_007863955.1:0-611 GCF_000696425.1 Galeopterus variegatus
AGCTACAGGGTGGGAGAATTATTACACCTGGCTAATTCTGACTCCTCTCAGCCTTGCGTTCTGTCTGTTTCTCTTGCGTGTGGCCCTTCTTTCTACTCTTTCCTTGTTACAGCTGCTAAAGACATTCAGAGTGATGCTACATGCCTCTGCTAGTCACAGTCTGCTCCTTATTTCTCTGGGGTTTAACCATCTGGGGTCATTCTCTGCATCCTGTATCTTATTTTAGCAACGCGTGTGCAGTTTAACCTTGGTAGCACCTAGAAGTTGACCGAAGTGTCCTTCTTTTTGAAGTCCACATGCTGTGAGATGCTTTCATGAGCGGTCTTGTCATCTGTGACATTTTATCTTGCCGTCTCTGCAGATGCTATTTTTAGACAGGAATTTTATGACTCTTACTGCTGCTTGCCTCAATGATACCCATAGAAATTTCAATTCAATTTAGTTCAGTAAACAACTTTTAGATCATAGGGTATTCAAGATCCTGTGCTACGGGCTATAAAAACACAAGGTTATATTTTATTTGAACGCTGTCCTCAAGGAGACTGACATCTTGGGAGGAAGACAAGCACACCCTGCCAAGGGCACAAGTGGACTGAAATGTGCTATAACAG
>NW_007863956.1:0-611 GCF_000696425.1 Galeopterus variegatus
TGGGACATAATAATCAACTACATTGTATATTGACAAAATAAAAATTAAAAAAATAAAAAAATAAAATAAAAGTTCGTGGAAAGATAGAATTAAAAGATAATGCAAATCTTTCCATGAACTATTTGAAGTACCCTTATATATGATCAATATTTGAAAAAGTGAATTACCATTTTTATGTAGAGTCTTAAAAGAGTTAGAAAGTTCAATTACAATTATTGTATACTTTGCAAAGGCAACAAGAATGTGAAGTATCCAGAACAATTCTAAGAAAAGATGTACAGTTTTATTGGAATGTTGGGGTGTCTGAAGGAAAATTTTAGCTAAGTCCCTAGGGGGGTAACCACACTTCCTGCTTCTCTATAGCTGTTTGCCCAAGTCCCCAGTCTGTGTGACTCTGCCTGGTTACAGGCAGGACCAATAAAAGGTTTGCATGCCTGCCTAAAAATAGTATAAACTGCAGCCCTCCCTGCACTCAGGGCCCCAGGATTTAGAACAAGAGTTCGCCTGGGTTCTGCTAGCGTAATAAACTTCCTGACTCTCCAACTCTCCAAGTGTCTGAAGTTTCCTTGCCAAGTTCATTCCATAACAGGAAGACTTGAATAAATGAACAG
>NW_007863958.1:0-611 GCF_000696425.1 Galeopterus variegatus
ATTGGACTGGAATCCCCAGCCAATTCAATAAGGCAAATGAAAAAGAAAACAAAAAAGCATAGCAATCGAAAAGGAAGTAGTAAAACTATTCCTATTCATGGATAATATTGTTATATATGGAGAAAATACTAAGGAAATTACAAAAAAAATACTACATGAATTTAGTAATGTCACAATATACAAGGTGAATATACAAAAATTGTAATTCTATACATTAGCAATAAAAATCAAATTATACAATTTAAAAATAGCACTCAAAAGACAAAACATTTAAAGATAAATTTAGCAAAACATGTACAAGAAATTTACACTAAAAACTCTATACAATGTATTAATACATCTCTGTTACTTATAACAGAAATACCTAAAATTGGGTAATTTACAAAGAAACAATATTTTTTCTTACAGTTCTCAAGGCTGGAGAGCCCAAAGTCCAGGGAATATATCTGGTGAGTGCCTTTCTCTTGCTAGTGAATTTATAGCAGCGCAGGATATCACGTGGCAAAATGACTGAACAAGTGGGGGTAGCTCCTCATTCATTCTCTTTATAAAGCCGTCATAACCACACCCATGGAGTTGTTTAATGGATACAGAGTTTTCATTTTGCAAGC
>NW_007863959.1:0-611 GCF_000696425.1 Galeopterus variegatus
TCTCCTCCTTAACTCAAATGAGGTCACATCTGAAGGCCCATCTTTGTCCCAGGGATTTCACGAATCCGGAAACATCTAAAGGTAGCTGCCTTACAGGGGACAAGACTGCTGGACTTAGGGGTCGCCAGGTTGAAGATGGCTGCTCTTTCTTCTGCCTGGCCTCTAGAGGCTTATCGAGTGTTTGGGGGAGGAAGGCCCAAAGGGCAGGCACAATGTACTTCCTAGCAACCGTCTCTCAGAATTTCTGGTCTGAGCTCGATTTATGTCAGGCCCTGAGCTTCCCGAACCCAGACACGGGTGGGTAAACTGCCTCCTACACTTCGGGGCCTGCTGCGAGAGTCTGGACATAAATACAGGAGGTTTCTGGGAGGCTTGGCCAGGCCCTAGCTTAAGAGCCCTGGAAGCCTCCGGGCTGGGCCGGATGCTCCTGCAGATAAACCCGGACGCCACGTCCCGCCCCGGCTGCTTATTTAGCAAGGCGCCTCCTGCGCATATTTTCCCCGGCTGGGGGCAGTGAGTGGGAACCGCAGCGAGAGGGGGCGGGGAACCGCCAACTACTCGCCCTCGGACCCCGCTTGCCAGCCTCCCTCCCCAGCCGTCTTGTATCCAGC
>NW_007863960.1:0-611 GCF_000696425.1 Galeopterus variegatus
TATATATATCTGTCATCTAGCCTAGATGGTGCCTAGTCTGAGGTGTACATTACTTGAAAGTCTTTGTTTGTTTACCTCTAATTGAGCATAAAATATATGTGATGTGAAGCTTAATTATTGTTAATTAAGCACACAAATCTTCACATGAAAGATATTACTTAATATTAATCATGCCATTTGTATGCTAGTTGTAAATATACTCTATGAGGAAAGCACCATAAATTCTTCCGAAAAAAAAATTCCTGACAGTATTTTCACTTTTCTCTCCAATTTAGAAAATTCATCAAGAAAGACTTATGTGAAAACAAGACAAAGAAATACTATAATTTAAGAATTCTGGCTGAGGGGAAGAAAGTCTGGATTAGGCAACAAATATCTTTTCTCTGTTCTGAAAATTCCAAAAATTCTTCTCTTTGCAAAGCTGCATATTAGGTCGCTGTTAGAAAATTTCACATTTAAGAAATAATAATCTATGGCATTCAAAATTTGCCTTCGGGAAAGTATTATGAAGGATGCCTCAATGTGCAGTCCTTAAGAAACAGGGACATAGTAGTAGTAGTTCTAATAGTCCAGTTTATACCCATCCACCCATTTTGTCCTGCTAGAATATA
>NW_007863961.1:0-611 GCF_000696425.1 Galeopterus variegatus
GTGGAAATTATCTTTCTAGGGCAGAGATCTGCAAACATTTTTTCCTGTAAAGGGCCGGGTGGTAAATATGTGAGACTTTGTGGGATAAGAGGCAAAACTGAGGATGTTATATAAGCACAAGAGAGAAAACTGCTGCTGTACCCATCCTTTGCTATTTGCATGTCACTTGGGACTACAGATCCTGGACAGCTGTGTGGCGAGGCTGCCAGCAGGATGTAGGTCCTGGGAAATGAGCAGGAAGCAGGCTGGAGCTTGGTGTCTGCAGCCCACAGTGCTGCCCACTCAGCCTGCTGGACATTCAAAGACAGGAAGCTGGCTGGATTTGGCTCACAGGCCATGATTTGCTGATATGCTCTATACATCTATATATAAAATGAACCATAAAGACGCTTAATTGAGACAAGAGGAGTATAATAAATATGGAATGAGAGAGCAGGTGTTTAGTCTGGATGATGGCTGGAACAATGGATTCAACAGACCCCTTTAGTTTTCCTCTGAACAACATGACTGGACTACATTGCCCAGCATCCCCTGCGATTAGGTTGGATCATGTGACTGGGTTCTGGCCAATGGGAATGACATGTCCATGTGTGCCCCCCACAATACCAATA
>NW_007863962.1:0-611 GCF_000696425.1 Galeopterus variegatus
CTTGGTTGAGTACACTGCTCATTGGGTGCCCCTGAAAGGACCGTCTCAAGCCAAAGTGAGGTATATAATAAGACTCTGAAAATTTTGTAAAAGCAGTCTGTCCTACTTGAACCTGACCCTTATTGACAAAAAGTTCCAGGTATCAAATGGAATTAATACATAAAAAAGGTGAACTTTTAGCTACTGTAATGGGACACATTGATTTTCTGTCTGTTGAGAAAGCAAGAACCTTGACATACAGGACTGGAACATCTTAGAGCGGGAGGTATGGGAATGGGGATACAACTAATATTCCTTTACCTCTGGATCTAGTACCACAACCTAGAAAAACAATCATATGTTTTTTATGCTAAATCAAGCAGCAGCCACAGCTGACAATTTGACCTTCTGTGGGATGTTTTCCCTATTCATGTACCATGAAAACAGAAAAATTTACATGGACATGGCTGCTTCTGAACTACTCAGATGTACCTGACACCATTAGTGGCAGCTCCTGAACATAGGGTCCATCTCTCCCTTCACCTCTGTATGTGTACAAACAGACATAACACCACAGCTTTTCTTTTAATCTGACTGCTATGAATTTACATGCTTGTTTTCTTTTTGTTGTT
>NW_007863963.1:0-611 GCF_000696425.1 Galeopterus variegatus
CTTGAGCTCTTTCTCAAGTCTCCCATAGAAACTCTTCATCCTATACCACCTCTAAAAGTCAATGTTTCTCTTCACTGTAGCTTAGTTCTCTTATCATCTCTCCTTGCTTCCATCCTTTAAAGGATTTCATCCATTCCTAGGGCTTTGGTGACAGATATTAGTTTTTGATCTTTTCCAGTATTTATTTGCATATATCTGGGCTCCTCTCTATAGAGCACCTACTAGATTTAGTTTTAGACAAACTTTCTTTTTCAGTTCACATCTTCCTGGTTGAAGAATGTTGAATGGCATGCATTCCCCTGGGAAATTTGCAGTATCCAAATTCTTTCCACAGAAGTTCTGCAAAGATGACAATTCGGGGATGTTTAGGAATATGCTCATAATCTCAGCACATCGCAAGCCGGGTCCATCACCTGCTTCCCCATCTCAAACTATGGTGTGGCAATAGTGATCACAGAAGAGTGGATAAACTGCCTTGGTGTTGCTAAGGAGAGGAACGTCAGAGAATAAAGGAGGGAAACCAATGAGGTCATTCTTACAATTATCCAGAGAAAAGTACTGAGTGGTGGAATCATAAGGAAGGGATCAATTCAGAGCTTTGGTTCTGAACA
>NW_007863964.1:0-611 GCF_000696425.1 Galeopterus variegatus
CTGCTTCCTGCCTCAAGCCTCAGTGTTCTGGCTCTCCTTGTGAGTTTGCTGTCGCACACTGTAACATTTCTGGGGGATCATCTGGGATTGGTGGAGATGGCAGCTTGACAGCCTCCCTTGTCTCTGGGTCTCAGCCCTCAGGACACCCAGTGATGCGGACCACACTCGGGCATCAACAGAGAGTTCTCCGTGAGTGGGAAAGACCTCACCTGATGGATGCAGGGGTCAAACTCTGACCACAACAGAACCCAAAGAGGCACAGGAACCAGACAGGGAACTCCGTCCAGTGGACAAGGTAAAGGCCCAGGTCCTGGCAGATTCCTACTCTCAGGACAGTAGAAGTGGAGCCTGATCAACTCCTGAAGGGGGGAATGTCTCAGTACTCCATCCCATGTAGGAAGCCACATTCTCCAGTCAGGATTTCCGTAATTTTTGGGTGGTGGATGAATGCATGTGACTGTATTTGAGTGAATGAATTGAGTGTGGCGTCCCGATCCATGGGTCCATGGCAGACCTCATACGGCCAAGGGTGACTCTCAAGAGAGATCCAGACGGGGGGTTACACCATCTCACCAAAGGCAAGAGGCAACTGAAATACCACCGAGAGGTGA
>NW_007863965.1:0-611 GCF_000696425.1 Galeopterus variegatus
TAAGGCAAAGCTAATGATGTGAGATTCTCACATCTTTTGTTTTGGGCATAGTCTTTGGTTTATGTCTCTCCTGTCATGTTAATAAAAAAAAAAAAAAAACTGCATGGTCAAAAGGTAAATTATTTATGTGAAAGACAGCTGATAATCCCTGTGTAGGATTAGACCAGAGAGGAGAAAATAGACATCCAAATAAGTGCTTATTTAATAATTCAAGAAAGATTTATGTAGAAATCATCCATAAAGTAATAGGTCTTCCTAGTGTGGGAGGTTGGGGGGTTTCCTTATTTTCTTCAAATGCTTCTTCAAATTGAGTAAATAATAAAGTATGTTTTAAAGGCCCACTGAATATCTGGAAAATATCTTTTGGAGCCTCAGTAGATATTCCAAAAAAATGACTTTTGAACTCAAATTTGCAATTAGTGTCTAAGTTTAGTAGCCACGTTTAACATTCTCTGTCTCTCAATCTCTCTTTCTCTCTCTTTTCCTTTATGATTTTTATACTTAGTAGCGTGCCTGGCATGCAGTGTGCTCAATAAATATTTATTAAGTAAATGGATGCAGATACTACAAAAGGCCCTTATAATGCTAACACTAGCCAATATTTATTGGGC
>NW_007863966.1:0-611 GCF_000696425.1 Galeopterus variegatus
ATTTAATTCTTTAATCCATTTCAGTATAGATGAGAGGTACAGGTCTAGTTTCATTCTCTTACATATGAATGTCCAATTTTCACAGGACCATTTACTGAAGAGGCAATCTCTTCCCAAGTGTGTAGTCTTTTTCGTTTTCTTTTTTTTTGTCTTTATTTTTCATGTCCGGCAACGGATCGCAACCCTCAGTGTCGCGCCCGTACCGGACCAGGACCAGCAACGGGATCGCAACCCTCGGCGTCGTGCCCGCACCTCGCTCAGCCAGTGAGCAGGAACAGGTCTGTATGTGGGATCCAAACCCTCAGTGGGAGCGCCACTGCACCCCCAAGTGGCGCACTGTAGCAGTGTGCCATCGGGCCGGCCCCCCAAGTGTGTAGTCTTGGTGCCTTTGTTGAAGATCAGATGGCAATAGGGGTATGAGTTGATTTCTGGATCCTCTTTTCTCTTCCATTGGTCCATGTGCCTGTTTTTATGCCAGTTCCATGCTGTTTTAGCTACTATCGCTTTGTAGTATAATTTAAATTCAGGTAGTCTTATGCCTTTGGCTTTATTTTTTTTGCTCCATATCGCTTTGGCTATATGTGGTATTTTGTTAGTCCATATGAAAGTTA
>NW_007863967.1:0-611 GCF_000696425.1 Galeopterus variegatus
GCTGACTTTAAAAGGATTAGGTGCTAAGAATAAAAAGGAAAAAATCGGTCAGCCTGTCCATAAACGATTATGGTAGACTGAAGGGATGTCCTCATTACGGAAACACTTTTCTCATAATTTGTAACTCTAATTGGCTCTCCAGACTATTCCTTTCCTTCATCCTCAAATGAAACATGAGTGGTAGTTTCAGATAACATCTTTCCTCTCAAGACCTGTACTGGCTACAGTGGCCACTAATGGCATGGCCAGAATGGCTGACATCCTGAGAGCCTCCTAGATCACAGCCTAGGATAATAATGTGAAATTGAACTTGCCTCCATTTAAGTAAAAGCAGAATGATTTTCTGGTTAAAAATATAAAACCAGTTTAAGTCACAGCATATATAACTTCAGTCTTATTTTATAAATCACAACTTCAAAGTAATATCCAGAAAAAGTTGGTTTAGAGGTAGAGTGCGCTGTTCCATGTAACATTTGAGTAGCACCAGGACATTTCTCTTTATATGGGAAATTCAAGTTGCTTTATTTTCACTTTTTTTTTTTTTTTCCAAAACTGGTTTAGAGGAATGCTCAATCATCTCCTTGCTGTCTCAAACTAGCAAGTCAACTCTC
>NW_007863968.1:0-611 GCF_000696425.1 Galeopterus variegatus
CATCAAAGGCGGTCATCAGTGTCACTTCTTTTGCAAGCCAGGCAGGGGGCTTGGTTCCTGAAGGAAACCAGAGTATGACCAGACAGAAGCTGGCCCTGCACGTCCGTGGGCCCAAATGGCCACCTGGGGGCACAGTCGCTTTTGGTTTGGTAGCAGAGCCTTTTAAAAACATCGGCTCTGCTTTGACAAAGGCCCTTGCCCTGAGGTGCTACACTTGGAAACCAGCCAGCTTGTGGATTGGACCTGTAGGCAGAGAAGGGGACTGTTTTGGTACCAAAGTACCTCCAATTGGCGCAGCTTGAGGTCCCACATGACTACGTGGCTAGGAAAAGGGAGCAGTCCGAGGCTGTTTGTTCAGGTCTAAAAACCGTTTAGACTGTGTAGTCTCCCAGCCTGCGGCTCCAGCATTGGGGAGCTTATTAAAAATACAAATTCTTGGGCCCTTATCCTAGACCTATTCAACCAAGCTAGGGCGTGGTCCCCAGCAGTGTGTTTTAACAAGCCCTGCAGGGGATTCTGATGCACGCTCAAGTTCGAGAAGCACGTTTCATATGACACAGGAGAAGCTTCTCATATTGCTGCAGCTCACATCTGACTTTAGTCTGGCCTGG
>NW_007863969.1:0-611 GCF_000696425.1 Galeopterus variegatus
TCAGTTTAAAGAAATACATTAAGTATTTTATAGTAGAGCTAAACATACACAGGGCAAAAACCCTGAAGTGGTATGAAATAACCGTAGTTTGAAAAATACTGTTACAAAATAAGGTTTTCAATCGTGGCCCTGTATTTTGTTGTATGGATATACCATCGTTCCATGGCCTTTGATGGGTCATTGGGTTGTTGACAATTTGGAATTGTTCCTCTGGGAGTCTCTGCACAACCCAGTTGGAGCCCTCCTTGCCATTGCTGGCCAGAGGTGGTCACTGAGGACGAGGAAGTAGCCAGTGAAAGCCTGAGATGCTCGGGGGCTGGCCTGCTAGCTCACTCGGTAGAACGTGGTACTGATGACACCAGTGTCAAAGGTTCAGATCCCCTTGCTGGCCAGCCACCCAAAAAAAAGCCTTGAATCCTCTAAGGGGCCACTTGTGTAAGTTCAGAATGTAAATTTTCCTGATGGATGTACTTGAGTATATTTGAAAGTTACATGTTCTCGTGGTAAGGCAAGAGAAGAGAGTGGTGGCAAACACCATGATGGGTTCGACCACTCCCCTCTCTCTCCACTCCCCTCTGCCCTACACCTGCCGTCTTCAGGATTCATAGCAC
>NW_007863970.1:0-611 GCF_000696425.1 Galeopterus variegatus
GGATCCCAACATGGCTGGAAAGGGAAGGGTGAGGTGGGAAGGGGAAGAGGTGGGTTAATGGGTACAAAGTTACAAGTAGATAGGAGGAATAAGTTCTGTTGTTCTAGGCTAACTAGAGCTAATAATACTATATTCTATAATTCTAAAGAGCTAGAAAAGCATTTCTTGAATGTAATCACCACAAGGGAAAGACAAATGTTTGGGTGATGGATATGCTACCTACCCTAAGTGAATAACTATACAATATATGCATGTATTGAAACAACACACTTTACCCCACAAACATGTACAATTAATTTTTTTTTAAAAAATTTCTACAGTCAAAGTTCAGGCAAGTTACAAGGAAAAAAAGAGAAAAATCAGAATACAAAATTACAAAATTACTATAATATATTATCTAAATCTAAAATGTCCAATTTTTAACAAAATATTACAGGACATGTAAAACAAACAAAATAAAACAGGAAAAAAAACACTCAATGAAACTGACTCTCAGTATACCAAGATGTAAGATTCAGCAGCCAAAAGTTTTAATACAACTATTATTTTATTTTATTTTTTTGTCTTTTATCTTTTTTCCGTGTCCGGCAACGGATCGCAACCCTCAGTGT
>NW_007863971.1:0-611 GCF_000696425.1 Galeopterus variegatus
AAAAAGATTTTGTCACTTAAAGTAGTTCTCCATGTCGAAGCTGTGAGCATAGTTTTAAAATGGTTGAGATTTGAGGGATGAAGCCAATTTCTAACTAAGGATCAACGCTTTTGCTACCTGCTGTCCCTAACGCCATACTAATAGTGATGCTATAGCTGCTCTCTCTCGAGCTCGGCTAATGCACCAGGCAACAGACACACGTTTTACACATGCTGAACACTGTCCTGGAAAGAACCCTAGGAGCTGGCATCGCTATATCATTCCCAGGACAACATCAGGCAAATGAGAACCCAGAGGCTGTGAATCTAGTCAGATGATCAGCAGCACAGGAAGCCAGGGCTAGAACCCGGGACCACTGGACTCCTCTTTACTGTGCCCCTCGCGGTGTGGCAAGGTTCTTTAGAAAAACATGATTCCAACTTTTTTTAAAAGGAAAAAGAGCAGGAGGGAAAGAAGAAGGAAGAAAAGAACAGGAAAAGGAAAGGAGGAGGGGGAGGAGGGGCAGGAGGAGGGAGAGGAGAAGGGAGAGGAGGGAGAGGAGGAGGAGAGAGAGGAGGAGTGGGAGGAGGAGAGAGGAGGAGTGGGAGGAGGAGAGAGAGGAGGAGTGGGAG
>NW_007863972.1:0-611 GCF_000696425.1 Galeopterus variegatus
GCTAAACCAAGCTTCTCTCTTTCCCCCATAAAGTTCCTGTGAATATCCCCATATGCTCCATATTCTTTTTTTTTTTTTTTTTGAAATGATCTCACTTCACACTGTATAAATGGACTTTTTCCTTACAGCCCCACATATTTAAATACTTTTCAAGCACAACTCATATTTGCTTCCTTCCCTATAAAATTCTTCCTATGGTCTAAACGTTTGTGTACCTCCAAAATTCATGTGTTGAAACCTAATTCCCAATGTGATAGTATTAACAGATAGGGCCTTTAAGAGGTAATTAGGTCATGAGGGTGGAGCCCTGGTGAGTGGGATGAGTGCTCTTATAAAAGAGACCAGAGGGAGAAAATTATGTTAAATGAAATAAGGCAAGCACAGAAGGAGAAATACCACGTCTTCTCATTCATATGTGGAAGCTAAAAATGTTGATCTCATAGAAGTAGAAAGTAGAATAGTAATAATTAGAGACTGGTAAGGGGAGGGGGAAGGGGGGAATGGGGAAAGGTGGTCAATGGATACAAAACTGTAGAGGCATAGGAAACACAAGAGCTAGTGTTCTATAGCAATATAGGGAGACTACATCAACAACAAAAATCTGTATGACT
>NW_007863973.1:0-611 GCF_000696425.1 Galeopterus variegatus
TGACCAGCCTGAGAAAACTGCTTTGAAATGGATCATATGATCAGATAAGTCCCACCCAGATGTCCCCTTCTTAAAGTCAAGTCTGCCATATAGCATAACCTAATCACAGAAGTAAAATTGATCATGCTCGCAGTCCCAGGGATTATGCAGGGCGTGTATATCTACAGGAATTCTCAGGGGCTGTATTATGCTCTTACAGCTGCAGTGACAAAGTACCAAACAATTAGTGGCAAAAAACAACACAACCGTATCCTCTTACAGTTCTTGAGGTGAGAGCTCTGAAATAAGTTTCATGAAGCTAAAATTAAGGTATCAGTAGAGCTGGTTACCTCTGGAAGCTCCAGGGGGCAATCTGCTGTTTCCTTTTCAGCATTTACTGGTCACTGGTTAGCTTATGGCCACATCACTCCAGTCTCTTCCTTCATCTCACCACCTTCTCTCCTGCCTTCTGACCCTGCTGCTTCCCTTTGTAAGGACACTTGCCATTACATCGGGCCCACCTGGGTAATCCAGGGTAATTGCTACATCTCAAGATCCTCAAGATAATTCGACTTGCAAAGTCCCTTTTGCCATATATGGTAACATAACCACAGGTTCTTAGGATTAAGATA
>NW_007863974.1:0-611 GCF_000696425.1 Galeopterus variegatus
GTTTGGAATCTAAAAATGTTAAACTCATAGAAGTAGAGAGTAGAATGGTGGTTACCAGGGGCTGGTGGAGGGGTGCATGGGTCAAGGTTGAGGAGATATTGGTCAAAGGATACAAAATTTTAGTTAGGAGAAATATGTTCAAGAAATCTACTGTACAGCATGGTGACTATAGTTAATAACAATGTACTCTATTCTGAAAATTGTTGACAGTTGATTTTAAGTGTTCTCACCACTAAAAATAAGTGAGGTAATGTATGTGCTAATTAGCTTGATTGAGCCATTCCATGATGTATACATATTTCGAAACATTATGTTGTACACAATAAATATAAGTAAATTTTTTCAACTAAAAAAAAAACCAGTTAAATTTTTTAAAAGAATGGTAGATTCTTGGCAGCAAAAAGTAATTTTTGAGAAAAATCTAGCTTTTATTTTCTGATTGGTAAGACCAAAATGACCAGTAGCTCTCTTTGAATGATTTTAAACAGTTCAAATACAAATTGAATATCATTTTTTATTTCCATTTTGATTGCAACTAGATTTTTGCAACTGAAGTGCTCACTTTGTAGATGCTGCATTGTTCATGGTGCCTACTAACAGGCATTGTTAAC
>NW_007863975.1:0-611 GCF_000696425.1 Galeopterus variegatus
AGATGTATTCAGCTGAAGGAGATGGTAGGCTATCCCATCTCAAAGACTTAGATTTACTGAGAGGGTTTTAAGGGAGGGGTCGAGGGAATGGAACATGAGAAGTGAAAAGCAGGAGAGAAGACGTGAGCTATAAGGAATCTGTGTCTATGAGTCAGGTACAAGGTCTCTCCAAGGCTTATTCTGGTTTCTGTTCTCGCCTTTACTGTTATCTCAGGACCCTGCAAGATTTTGATTTGTTCTGGCATAGAATCATCTTTTTAGTCTTTTGCATAGTTTCACTTTGCAGAGCTCTGGTGGACTTGGCTGGTACCCAAGGTCAGCCTCCAGTGATTTGGCCTTGATCACTTCTCAGAACTTTGCAAGTCTTAAGGAACTGTTAGCTTTGCAAAGTACTAATTAGCCTCTCAGCCTTGTTCTCCTATTTAGCAAGCAAGAAACTCAGTGGATGGGAAGAAAGAGTGGAGAGAAAAAAAACTTTGCTTTTTAAAGTCCCCCAACCCCCTTGCAGCCCAGGCACTTTTAAGTTTCAACCTGGTGTGAGTTTTGCTCGCTCTGACAGTAGTGCTTGTCTCTACATGGTGGGGTTATAAATTTGTTTTGCATGATCTATA
>NW_007863976.1:0-611 GCF_000696425.1 Galeopterus variegatus
AAGATATTTAAAACATCCAAACAAAAATCAATAAAATGCCAGGAGTAAATCAACACCTTTCTCTGATAACTCTTAATGTAAAAAGATTAAATTCCCCACTGAAAAGACACTGACTGACTGATTGGATTAAAAAGATGTACCCAACAATATGTTGCCTTCAAGAGACTCAACTCACCTGTAAAGACACACATAGACTAAGAATGAAAAGGTGGAAAAAGATATACCATGCAAATAGAACTGAAAAATGAGCTGGAGTAACTATTCTAATATCACATAAAATAGATTTTAAACCAAAAACTATAAAACAAGATAAAGAGGTCACTATATAATGACAAAAGGATCTCTTCAACAGGAAGACATAACAACCATAAATATATGTGCCCCAACATCAGAGCAGCCAGGTTTATAAAGCAAACACTATAAGATCCAAAGGATGAGATAGACACTAATACCATAATAGTAGGGGACCTGAACACCCCGCTCTCAACATTGGACGGATTGTCTAGACAAAAACTCAACAGAGAGACACAAGATCTAAACAACATTTTAAACCAATTGGACTTGGCAGATATCTACAGAACATTTCATCCAACAACCTCAGAATATTCATT
>NW_007863977.1:0-611 GCF_000696425.1 Galeopterus variegatus
AGTGGAAGCTTGACGGCACTTTGTTCTGTAGAATATTGGTGAGAGATTAAAGGAATGTGAGCAAAAGGTTATTGATAAGTGAAAATTTTAATGATACTGTCACCTTTGTTAACATGAAAAATAAGAAAAAATGAACTTGATAATCTAAGAATATTTTAGACAGTGTTAAGTTTGCCATCTTTTATTTTTTGGAATTGCTCACATTAAAATGTGAAAGAAGTGAAATAAGATAAAAAAATATTTCTTTATTTACTTAGCATAAAGAAACCTGAAATTTCTGGGTTATGTAAGTTTATTTATTGTCAAATAAATTGTTATAAAAAGCTATTTGTCATCCATAGACTCTCCACTTTAGCAAATGATTGTAAATCCTAAAAATGTCTTTTTAAAAGAGATAAAATTCAGGGTATTGTCAGGAAAACATAGTCTAAAGAAAATACTAAGGGCATAAGTATAAAACCCTCTGTTAAGACCACAGAAATATTTATTGCTATAGTTTAAACAGATAACATTCTTTCTAAGCATCTTAGCACCATATCTCACCGATCCACTTTATTAAATAATAGGGCCTCTAAATATCCTGAGAACTTTCTCCTCAACAACCTTACAAG
>NW_007863978.1:0-611 GCF_000696425.1 Galeopterus variegatus
TTAAAACTATCTTTCACAATCTAGGCAGTTAAAAGTACTCAGTTCTACTCACTCCCAAGGTGCTCGAGAAAAACCTGTGGGAATACTACCAAACTGTGCCTTGCCATCTCTTGTCTAAGAAAAGAATTGGATCAACAAGTGCACACTTTGAATCCAGCTTGCTTTTTTTATTCATGGAAATATACTCTGGAAGTTCCTTCCCTCTACCCATCAGGTGAATTTTTGTTAAATATTTGGGGAAAGATCTGGACAGCATAACTTTATTTTTTATTGTAGTTGACTTTGTTTCCCATTTAAACATAAACGTTTATTTCAAAAAGGCAACTGAAGGGAAGAACCCCATGGCTAGAACCATTGTGCAAGTAGACTTTGCAAGAACTGGCACAGTTGTTTCTAATATAAACGCCTGAAACAAAACTACATTAATATTAATTTATCAGCCTGTGTTTCCCCCCAAACTAAGACTTTCTTGCTAACAAGTTATCAAGCAAGTCTGGTTACATTTTATTTAAGGTTATGGAAGGTCTTGCTTTTTACAGACTTGAACCCTCTTAAGCTCATCACATATGCTATTGCATATCTCACACAAGAAAGCTTTTGAAATCAGACTT
>NW_007863979.1:0-611 GCF_000696425.1 Galeopterus variegatus
CTTTTTCTATTCCAGTTTAAATGTCATTATTTATTTTTTCTTTAGTAATTGTACTGACTAGCACTTCCTGTATAATGACAAATAGAACATTCAATCTTTCATCATTAAATATGATGCGAGCTTTTTTTTTTTTAATATAGAATCCCTTCATTAGGTTGAAGAAATTGCTTTCTATTCCGTTAGCTAAGATTATTTTTTACTCAAAAACTGGTATTAGATTTTTATTTTTTTCAGGAAATTAAAATTAATTTTAAAAATTTAACTTTTACTTGTTCTTATTTGTGAGGTACAGTGTGTCATTTCAATTCGTCCATATACTGCACAATGAACACTTAGGGTAGTAAGTAGCATAGCTCTGTACACCTTAAGTTTACCACTTCTCCGTTCCCCAAACCCTCTCCGCTCCTGGCCTCTGGTAACCATTATTCTACTCTCTACTTCTATGAGAACCACTTTTTGGGGGGATTCTACACATTAAGTGAGATCATGCAGTATCTGTTCTTCTGTGGCTGACTTACCTCACTTAACATAATGGTTTCCAGTTCCATCTATGTTGCTGCAAATGATAGGATATCATTTTTTATAGCTGAATAATATTCCATTGTGTATAT
>NW_007863980.1:0-611 GCF_000696425.1 Galeopterus variegatus
CATGCAGAAGTATTATATTTTAGGTGACTGAAAAGATAAGTTTTCAAACTGTTGTCATGGACATTATTTTTCTTGTATAAAGACTTGAATGATGATGTAACTTATCAAATTGATAGAGAACATAAATTTGATGAAGGAATCTACATTTGAAGAGATACATACAATGCTTTTTTGGTTAGTCCTCAAAATTCAGAATGCACATGACGTACAATGTACAGAAATGGGTCTCAGAACAATGAAAAAGAAATAAAATATTAATTTCCTCCTTTTTCTACAGCTTCTTTCTAATTCTCCAAAAAAGGTAATTTTAAGTTAGCCACCAGGAGCCTACGTTTGTAGCAAGCCTAACAGACAGAGACGTTTGAATTTCTTCCCGTAAGGATAGAGCTTAGTGATCTGACAGAATTAAATTTAACCTGAAATTTTAGAGGTTGGAGTTTATTTTGTATTGGAAAACTTGGTTTTCCTCATTCAGAAAAAGAGCTCTTTGAGTATCTGAAATTTCAAAGAGCTCAAGTTAAATCAAATTCATTTACTCAGTTAACAAATATTTACGGAGTGTTTTCCATGTTCCATTTACTGTTCTACAAGACAGGAACATCCTGGCAAAC
>NW_007863981.1:0-611 GCF_000696425.1 Galeopterus variegatus
TTTTTCTGGTTTCCTATCAGCACTCTGAATCAGACAAAACAGAAACCAGTCCTTCAGGTAGTCCCACTCCAAGAGCTGGAATGTTGGACTTAGATTCTAATCTTTTTTTTCCCTCCTGAAGGAGAAGTCATGAGTTGGGTGTTTTCTCCTGATTGCACCAAACAGTGCCAGCCTGGGGAAAGGGCAATTGATGGTAAAAGCAATGCTGTTTCTTGCCCATTTCAGTGTGGCTGTTTGTGACCCTGCACTGTGCAAAGCACTAAACCGTCTTAATTGGTTTCTGGAATTATAATAAAGGCTTTGTGGATTTTACATGGAGTCATGTCAGTGTCTCTGTAGGAGAATGAGTTTCGGGCTTTTTATTTTGCTGTCTTGCTGATATCACTTGTTTGTAAATACTTTTTAACAGACTTAAAAAGTCCTCATTTTTTTTTTAGTTTTCAATTTTTTTCCCATTTTTCAAAAATTTTATCAAATACTTTATCATGTATCTATTGAGATAATCATAGTTTTTCCTCTATTTTATAAGGTGGTAAACTACATTTATTATTTTTTTTTAATACTAGGCCAACCTTGGAATAAACACCACTTAGTCATGATGCATTTATAGT
>NW_007863982.1:0-611 GCF_000696425.1 Galeopterus variegatus
AAAAACTTTTATTTGTACTTGTTGCACCTTACAAAATAACATATTGTAATACAAAGACACAAAAACATCAAAAGGAGGAGAATTGAAAGTGATATTCCATGCAAACATTTCCACCCCCCAAATGGTTTTAATATCAGGCATGAAAACTTTAAGCACTAATAATGCAATTATTAAATCAAGAACTCAAAAAGAGCTTTATAAGCTTTAGAACAACTTTTTATTTTATAAACTCTAGAACAGTGGTTCTTAACCAGGTGGAATGTGACTCCTTGGGGGACAATTGGGACATTTTCTTTTCTCTCATGAAAATATCTTCATAGAAAAATTCCCTGTTAGAATAAACTAAAATTTTTTGATAAAAGGAGAAATAAGAAGTGTTCAAGCAGGTGGTAAGATAGGTGACATGAGACCAAGGGTGTTTTTGCACAACTGTTGGAATTTTATAGCATTTAATGTCCTGCCCCACATGTCCAACTCTGAAGACTATTTTATTTCGATACAACACCCAAGGGGGAAAAAAAAAGAAAGAAAGGAAAAGCCAAGAGAAGAGGAAGAGAAAAGAAGAGAAAACTTTACCTGTAGGTTCAACACCTGAGCAATTGAAAGAATCT
>NW_007863983.1:0-611 GCF_000696425.1 Galeopterus variegatus
ACATTTATCGTCTCATGGTTGTAGAGGCTAGAAGTCTGACATCAAGCTCTCAGCAGTGTGGATCCTTCCTGAGGCTGTGAGGGGGATTTGTTCCAGGCCTCCCTCCTGTCTTCTGGTGGTTCACTGGTGGTCTCTGGTGTTCCTTGGCTTGCAGATTTCTACCTAAAGTCTTCACATGGAGTTTTCCCTGTGTCTATGACTCTGAGTCCATAATTTCCCCCCTCCTTTTTTTTTTTTTTTTTTTTTTTAAAAGGGGATCTTGACCCTTGACTTGGTGTTGTCAGCACCACGCTCTCCCAAGTAAGCTAACTGGCCATCCCTATATGGGATCCAAACCCGTGTCCTTGGTGTCATCAGCACCACACTCTCCCGAGTGAGCCACGGGCCAGTCCTCATAATTCCCTTTTTATAAGGACATCAGTCATATTGGATTAGGGCCAACCCCAATAACCTCATTTTAAGTTTATGACCTCTGTAAAGACTCTGTCTCCAAATAAGGTCACATTCTGAAATACTGAAGTTATGGCGCCAACGTGCCTTTTGTTAGATTGGTGCAATTCAACCATAATAGTCCAGGAGTAAAGATTTTTCTCTTCATATAGGTCAGTATT
>NW_007863984.1:0-611 GCF_000696425.1 Galeopterus variegatus
TATTTGAAAAATTAACATTGTGAAAATGTCCATACTACCCAAACTATCTACTGATTCAATGAAATCCCCATCAAAATACCAATGACATTCTTCAGAAATAAAAAAACAATCCCAACATTAATTTGGAATCACAAAAGACTCCAAATAGCCAAAGCAATCCTGAGCAAAAACTTAAAGACAGAGGCATAACATTACCTGAATTCAAATTATACTACAAAACTATCGTAACCAAAAGAGCATGGTACTGGCATAAAAACAGACACCTGGGCCAATGGAACAGACTAGAAAACCCAGAAATCAACTCACATACTTATATCCAACTGATCTTTGACAAAGGCAACAAAAACATACATTAGGGAAAAGACTGCCTCTTCACTAAACGGTGCTGGGAAAATTGGACATCTATTTGCCGAAGATTGAAACTAGACCTGTACCTCTCACCATACATCAAAATCAACTCAAAATGGATTAAAGACTAACGTGTAAGACCCTAAATCACAAAACTCCTAAAAGAAAACATAGCTGAAATTCTCCAGGAAGTAGAACTGAGCAAAGACTTTATGAATAAGACCCCAAAAGCACAAGCAACAAAAGAAAAAAATAAACAAATG
>NW_007863985.1:0-611 GCF_000696425.1 Galeopterus variegatus
TGCTAAGAGGCAACTACTCTGCAAAGCTCCTCCATGGAATAGACAAAAATCTGCCCAACTAAGTGACAGTGGTATTGAAAATTGACAGGAGAAGTCAGGGTAATAGTAGCTTGTCCAGATTCCACTTCAAATTTTCTTTGGCATTTTAAGTGGGGCTGGCCTCCTTTGGACTTGTATAATCCCAGGATTCTTCTATAATTCCTGGAAGTCCTCAGCTGGAAGACTTTATTACTTGCAAACAGAGAAGTGGTATAATATAGTGGTCATCATCAGGGACTCAAAACTAGACTGTTTGGGTTCAAGTCCTAGGTCCATCAGTCATCTGCTGTTTGATGTTGATATGTATCTAAACTTCTATCTGGCTCAGTCCTTGATGGTGATGATGACAACAGGACCCACTAAATGAAGTTATTTTGAGGACACAATGAAATAATATATTTAATATGATGACAGCAGTGCCCAGCATATAGAAGTGGCATATAGAAATATTCAGTAAATATTTGCCATGATTAGGAAATTATGGTACTAGTATGTAAACACCACAAGGAAAGAGTTTTTTATGTTTTGTTCACTGCTGTATCTACAGTGCTTAGAATAGTACCTGGAATAGA
>NW_007863986.1:0-611 GCF_000696425.1 Galeopterus variegatus
CTTTATAAATCACCCAGTTTCAGGTATTTTGTTATAAGCAACAAAAATGGACTAATACAATCTTAATCCAGTTTTGAGACTTAAATCAACTAAGTTGTGAGAATAGCAATGGAAAAAAAAACTAAAATAAATGTTCCCATCAATTGTGTATACTGCTTGACTTGAGAAATAGGGTTATTCTTTACTAGGAAATTTAGCAATTAGAATTAACAAAAGTAATGCCTAGAAGCTTAGTTCTGTGGTCACAAAAAATTCAAAATTAATTATTACTAATGATTTTTTTTTATTCTTTCTTCCAACTATTAACACACAAATCAATAAAAATTGGGTTTTAGGCATTTTAATTTTCAT
This sequence comes from Galeopterus variegatus, assembly GCF_000696425.1. Classification (NCBI taxonomy): domain Eukaryota; kingdom Metazoa; phylum Chordata; class Mammalia; order Dermoptera; family Cynocephalidae; genus Galeopterus; species Galeopterus variegatus. Next base: position 352 of record NW_007863986.1, read on the forward strand.
AGACTTAAATAAATCAACAAATGTAATGTTTTCTCATAGGAAATTCAATTTTATAGTAAAGGAATTGAACTGAAGATTTTCCTTTCAGTTAATTAAATTGTATAACATGACAATCTGTACTGTTTGTTAATTATTTGTGATTGTAAATTTCTCCTCATGTCGATTCTTCTCCCTCCATACAAATTTCTTTCTTTTTTAAATTTTTTGAACTGAAACATAATTGATTATACATATTTATGGGGTACAGAGTTAACTATCAG
>NW_007863987.1:0-611 GCF_000696425.1 Galeopterus variegatus
TTGCATTTCCAATTATGGAGGAAGTGAGTTTTACCTACTAAACAACTCATTAGTTGCGAGTACCCTGGAGAAATATTGCTGATGCGCCGGCTACTGCCTTCTGATAGAGGCCCGGGGCGGCGGAGTGGGAGCGGAGGCTGCTCGCCATTGGGGCTGGGTGGCGGGTCCCTAAACTCGCTTCCCCTCTCCAGCTGCAGGAGCGCTGGCCTCTCTGTCCCACAGGAGCACTGATTTCATTCTGTTCATTGTGTTGCTGTTAGGATGGAAAGAGACTATCTACAGGAAGGACAATCTTGCCACCCCAAGCAAACACATGACACTGCATCCTATTGAATCCCTAAAGCCCCTGCGGGACGTCCTCAGGCATGGGTGCCCATTCTCCTCTCACCCAAGCCTGCAACGTTATTGGCCACTACTGCTCATGTCCCTCTGGCCGTGCCCAATGTGGGGCATCGGCCACTGTCTGGAAAGGCACTGATGGCCACAGCACGCCCTTACATGGGGCGGACCTCAGGGCAGTGAGTCTAAGCTCACAGTTCCTGCAGCAGCTGTTAACAAAGCACCACAGACCAGGGGCTGAACCTGCAGAAATGCATCACCTCACAGCTGTG
>NW_007863988.1:0-611 GCF_000696425.1 Galeopterus variegatus
TAAATCCGATAATTTATTTTATTTTTCTAAATTAATAGACTTTATTTTAAAGCAGTTTTAGGTTTACAGATAAAGTGAGCAGAAACTACAGAATTCTCATATCCCCCTTCAGGCCCCCCTCCCGATTTCTCCTATAATGAATATTTTGCATTAGTATGGTACTTTTATTACAATTGATGAACCAATTTTGATCCATTATTATTAATTAAAGGCCATCATTTACACTGGGGTTCACTCTTTGTGTTGTACATTCTATAGATTTTGAAATGTATAATGACATGTATCCACCGTTACTGTATCAGACACAATAGTTTTGTAACAGCAGGATCCCCCATAAAGGATTCCCCCATATTTGATCGTATTGATCTTCTACCCTTAGGGCTGAATCAGGCCTCAGCACTGGAGAAAGTTTGCAGGGCAAACTTGCCAGCTGATTCCCCAGAAATAGGAATATGCTTGTCTAGCAAAATATAAGAGAAGCATAAAGGCAAGCTTATCATGCATTTCTCTGAGTTGCCTCCTTTCTCATGGTTATTTGGTATTTTAAGCTTTGGTTATGGGGCAAAAATGACATTATTTACATATATTTAAAGTTGTTTTCCAGTGAGCCT
>NW_007863989.1:0-611 GCF_000696425.1 Galeopterus variegatus
TTTGTTTAATGATTTCCACTCCTAAAAAAGAGACTTGCTGAAGTCCACATCTGTAGAGTAAAATAACGTAAATGTCTTTGGAACCAAAACAAGGAGAAACACAGTCTAATAGGACTTCAATTCATTAAATTGCTCCTCCCACATAACACAATACTTCCAATTTGCTAATTAATGGCATTCCAAGATTCCAGGAATTGATGAAAACGGTCACAGTGAAATTCAATTTGTTTTTTTATGAAAACTATTCTGGACTTAACGGGCAGCACAGGATAATTGAACAACTGCAGAAATTGGCATCCAGCTGGTTCTACAAATACCCAAAAACTGCCTTTGTCTTCCCTCTAACCTGAGGACGAATTGCTCATGATGTGAGATACGGAATTTGCCATCAAAAGCAAGGCAAATAATAACACAACAGACCCACTTTTTGCTTATAAAAATCCAGAAAGTTTACTGAAGAAGCCAATAGATGTAATAAAAGATGTCTATTGATGTTCCATCATCTCAACATTTTCAAAACTTAAACCTGACCAGTCTCTCTTCTAGATTACATTGCTACTAATTAGTCACAAATATCTTCAAGACAGATCTTCTGACCAGAAAGAAGCCCC
>NW_007863990.1:0-611 GCF_000696425.1 Galeopterus variegatus
AAAATTTTGGAGCTAGGGCCGACCATAGCTCAGTCGGAAGAGTGCGGCACTGGGAACACAGATTTTGTTTCATCCTCCTCTCCGGTTTTGTGTGTGTGTGTGTGTGTGTGTGTGTGTGTGTATCTATGTATTTATTTTTTGCTCCCACCAATAAGTGAGAACATGATATTTCTCTTTCTGTGCCTGACTTGGGGGAAGAAGACATAACAATTACAAGTACTTGAAATTGATACCATGAGCAAATAGAAAGGACCTTGTTGGGTGGGAGGGGGAGCGGGAGGAGGGACGAAGGTTCTGGTGATGGGCCACAGTAATCAACCACATCGCATATTGACAAGATAAAATAAAAAATAAATAAATAAATAAAATAAAAAGACAGATTACAGCAACCGATCCGAGGTGGGGGGTGGCGAGGACAGCAACTGTCAAAGGCTCGTGCAGGGCGGGCTCGAGCCCGCGTGACATAAGCGAAACGTCACAAAGGGCCCTGGTTACTAGGGTGCGCGTGGGGGACACCTGAGGCCGGTGGGCGCCAGTGTTCCCCGGGTCTCCGCAGGGCCGGCTGCGCCGTGGTCCGCTGCTGTCGCCGGGGCCGGTTCGCGTTCCCGCCA
>NW_007863991.1:0-611 GCF_000696425.1 Galeopterus variegatus
TCTGTGGCAGCAAAAATACATGGATGGGGGGAAGAAATAAGAAGGGGCTAGAAGCTGGTCTATGGAAAATGCTTACAAAGATCAGATGTCTAAAAGTGGTGTAGTAAGAGGTTGTAAGTGCTGTAAGTGGTGGATTTGGTTCTCCTTGGCACCCAGTCTAAGTGGAAGTTCTCTCCTATAAGGAATATACTCAACAAGGCAGTACACACAAATAAAAGCACTCCTTACATGAATGGCAGGAAATAGAGTTTACAAGTATTTCTGCCTTCCCAGGGCACAGGCCTGATCACTACTAGCAACAGCGAGTACCTCAGTATAAAGTCTCATGTCTTATCCCATCTCAGTGTACCTGACCTGTCTTATTAGTACATCTAACACATCTGGTTCTCACAAAGTATGTATTGGTTGCAGAAGAAATGGGACCTAAAATTACCACTAGTGCAGCAATGTAGCCTGGTGAGACAAGTGATAAAATACAGAGGCAATTAAAAATGCACTTGAATTTCTCCTGGTATGCCTTAATTTTTGACTAATTTTGTGGGTATTTTTTCAGAATTTTTGATCTTACATGAATTTCAACTGTACGAGAAGAAGCTGTCTCAGTAGAAGAC
>NW_007863992.1:0-611 GCF_000696425.1 Galeopterus variegatus
GTTTCATTATTAAAAAGATTTCTGAGCTGCAGCCCAAATCTACTGAATCAAACCTTTTATGGAGGGCCTGATAACCAGCATTTTTCCAAGTTCCTATGTGAGTCTTACCTACACCAAGGTTGGAGGACCACTGCTTTAGGACAGGGAGCTCTACACGCCTGCTAGCAAAAGAGCTGATTAATGTTCCTGTCAAATTACATTTATTTTCATGTCAAAGGACAACCGTGGTTTAAAATAGGCATCTGCTTTTTTATTATTATTTATTTATTTATTTTGGGGGGGTGGCTGACTTTTATGGGGATCTGAACCTGTGACCTTGGTGTTATAAGACTGTGCCTCAACCAACTGAGCTAACCAGCCAGACCCTTTCTTAATCTTTATGCATTTTAGTTTTTAAAAATAGCTTAATTAGGAGGCTCTTCAATGACAGCAACCTGACTTTTGGGGAGAAATTGGCTTGGTCTGCTGCACACACTTGTGGCTGACCATATAAAAATGTGGGAGACTGTCCTACATTTCTTTCATCTGCGTTTTGGCATGTATTGCTACAATACTGAATAGAGTTTTTCAGGCACAATTTGATAGTTTTGAGGTATTTTTGAGTCTTCTTT
>NW_007863993.1:0-611 GCF_000696425.1 Galeopterus variegatus
CTAACACTCCCTTAAAAGCCAAACCGTATCCCTCACACCAAGCTAGGGGTAATATCCCTGCAGCAGACTGGCAGATCGATTTCACCCACAGGCCTCCTGGTAAACGTCAACAATACCTCCTAGTAATGGTAGATACTTTCTCCGGGTGGATAGAGGCCTTCCCCACCACTAACAAGAGGGCCACCACTGTGGCTTCCATACTCCTCTCCCAGATTATCCCAAGGTTTGGAATGCCCTCTTCCATACAAACGGACAACGGCCCAGAGTTCACCACTCAAACAATACAAAATTTATCTCAAGCTCTCTCTCTCCCTTGGCATCTACACTGTCCTTACCAGCCCCAGGCCTCAGGAAAAGTTGAGCGCGCCAACAGGGCTCTGAAAGAAATCCGTACTAAACTATCTCTGGAACTCCACCTTGACTGGACCCGCCTTTTACCCCTAGCCTTGTTCAGACTCAGGGTCCTCCCAAAGAAACCTTCAAACCTCTCACCTTTTGAAATTATGTATGGGAGGTCCCCGTTACCTCCAGGGATCATCCCTAAACAAGAAACCATACCCTCCAACCTAGCTATCCCACTACTTTCCCATCTTTGAGCTGAACTCTGGAAA
>NW_007863994.1:0-611 GCF_000696425.1 Galeopterus variegatus
TTTTTTTTTTGCTTTTGGATTGAATTATGAATAATTTCCTCTAACCCAGATCTAGTTCAGTAATTCTTCAACTCTGTTTAATCTTCTATTTAATTTCTTCAGTAAGTTTTTATTTTGAACTGTTCTATTTCCACTATTATATTTTTTCATTTCTAGTTCTATTTGATTCTTTTATAAATATACTTATGTTCTACTCAAGTTTCAAGTTTTTCTTTTCTTTCTCAAATATACTAAACATGGCTATTTTATATTCTGTGCCTGTTAATCCTAATATAGGTTGAGCATTCCTAACCAAATATTTGAAATTTGAAATGCTCTAAAATCTGAAACTTTTTGAGCATCAACATGATGCCACAAGTGGAGAATTCCACACCTGACCTCATGTGATGGGTTGCAGTCAAAATGCAGGTGCACAAAAATTTCATGTACAAAATTATTTAAAATATTGTGTAAAATTAACTTTAGGCTATATGTATAAGGTGTATATGAAACATAAATGAATTTCATGTTTAGACTTGAGTCCCATCCCCACGATATCTCATTGTGTATACATAAATATTTCAAAATCCAAAAAAATCCAAAATCCATAATATTTCTGGTCCCAAGTATTT
>NW_007863995.1:0-611 GCF_000696425.1 Galeopterus variegatus
ACACACACACACACTCTCACACACACACAAAAAAACAAACAAACAACAACAACAACAACATAAAAAAACCGGGGAGGGGGGAGAGGAAGATATAACAACCACAACTTTTTTTTTTTTGAAGTTCTTACAACAAGAAAATGGAGGGGACACACCTGGGTGGGAGGGGGGAGAAGGAGGAGGGAGGGAGGTTTCGGTGATGGGACACAATAAATAATAACATTGTATATTGACAAAATAAAAATAATAAAAAAATAATAATAAATAAATTGATCACGCCAGCTTGTGGTGTATGTGAACCAGCAGGAATGCTCACTCATTGCTGGCAGGATTGCAAATCATACAGCCGTTTTGGAAAACAGTGTGACTACAAACAGTGTGGCTCAAACAAGGGAATTTGTAGGGAGATGGGTCTGTTCTTGGTGCTGCTGCGGTGGTGCTGCCTGATGCTCTGCATTTGTCAAAACCCATAGCACTGTACTCTATAAAGAGGGGACTTCACTCTTATGCAAATTTAAAGCAATCAACCAGGAAGTCAGAGGTCCCAGGGTGTGATGCAGACTGTGACAGACGAATCTAACTGCATTACAAACACATGACAGCCTCCCAGGAGG
>NW_007863996.1:0-611 GCF_000696425.1 Galeopterus variegatus
TGTCTGGTAAGGGCCCAGTTCCTTTTTCATGGATGGCACCTTCTAGCTGAGTCCTCACATGATGCAAAGGACAAATAAGCTCTCTTGAGCTCATTTTATAAGGACAGTAATCCTATTTATGAGGGCTCTTTTTTCATGACCTTGTTGTCCCTTAAAAGGCCCTCCTCCTGATACCATTGCCTTAGGGGTAAGGATTTCAATATACGAATTTTTGAGGGTTACAAACATTTAAACCGTAGCACTACCCTTTTTTTCAGAAACACAAACTGGTGATTTAAAGAAGAAATAGAGAGAGAAATCCTGCAGAGTTTCCCATGGAATAGGAAGGTGGTGAAATAAACAAAGAGACTAAAGAATTAAAAATTTTTTATTTAGTTGGTGAGCAGCAGGTAAGACAGCCTCCAAATACTGCTTTAAATCAGTTAAGCAGAGAAGGACTTCGATAGGGTCTTGCAGATGGAGCCATTGGAAGGACAAATGGAAAAAACTGAAAATCAAACAAAGTTTCAAGCATTTTGGCATCCACATTTTCAGAAAATTAAATTATTGGTTGGTGTGACCCAGAAGAAATAAACCCTCCAGGTTTCCTTGAGAAATACATGTGTGATTGT
>NW_007863997.1:0-611 GCF_000696425.1 Galeopterus variegatus
AAATTCACCTGCTGAGAACTGGTTGGGTCCCCCCCACATAAACTGGGGCCCCAGCCAGGGGATTTGTGTTGACATGCAGCACAGCCCCGGCCCCTCCAAACCACTGGGCCCCGGTCCTGTGCCCCGGGTTCGCCTCTAGTCGGCCCTGCATACAGGCAGGAGCTCGTGGGTGGAACGCGGCCACACTGTCATCCTCGTGATGATCGCCATTACGATGACATGCTAGAAGAGCCACTAAGGACCAAATGTCTGGGATGCTCACCTCGTCGAATCCCCTTTACAACGGAGAGACCCCTACGTCTACCGACATTCATCTCAACTTCACGAACAGAAGCAGTCGCCAAGCCTGAAGGTCTTTTTCTTTTATTTTTTCTGGCAAAATCTCTCACCTCTTATAGATGGGTCGTATCTATTATTCCAATTATCTTTCATTTTAATCACTTTCAAAAAACTACTCCGCACCCCTTACTTCTGTCACCTTTTTCTCAGGGCTTTAGGGAAGAGAGGGCCACCCAGAGCCCCACGGCCTGCGGGCCACGCTGCCCCAGGACTGTGCAGCCGAGCGTGGACGGTGATCGTGTGCGTGCAGCATGAACAGGCGGGAGGGCTCT
>NW_007863998.1:0-611 GCF_000696425.1 Galeopterus variegatus
GGGCCAGGTGCTTCACTTTCAGCAGGTCCAGATGAATTAGGCACATTTACATGAACAAGGTCGTCTTTGGTATCATTTCTACTGAATTCCATTTGTGAAGACTTCGGCCCATCCACTTTATCCAAAGAAGGCATATTAAAACTTCTAAGTTCTACTGGTCCAGATGGTCTACTGGGAGTAGAATAAAATCTGTCTTGCCTTTGGGGAAGAAGAGATGGATCACAACATGGTTGGCCTGGTGGAATGATCATCATCCTCAAGTGCTGTTCCCATGGAAGTGACAGGAATCCAGATGGTGCTCAATGAGAATCAGTTAACCTATCACAGCCAGATTCTCCTCCTTCATTGGTCATCTGATGGTCCAGAGTATTCTCTGGGCCTCTTGAGCCTCTTCCTCCTCCTCACCCTGGAGTCAAAGTTGAGAGTCTGAGTGGAGAGAGAAAAGCTCTCATTTCAGATGAAGGTCGACCCCGTGGTGAGGGACCATATGGGGAATGCTCTCCGCCAAATGCTGTATTTGGAACATCAAGAGCATAAGGAACTTTTTTGGAAAGTTCAAACTTAAACTCTTTTTCAGCTAATTTTTGCCTCTTAGAAACGTTTACTTTCCT
>NW_007863999.1:0-611 GCF_000696425.1 Galeopterus variegatus
TGAGAAAAGAAAAATAAAATTTTCTCAAGAATGAAGATTTCTTTCTGTAACCAGAAAACACGTGTTCAGTACTGTTAGCATGTGAGGCTACAATACTGAGAGTTGTTGTCTGTAATTCATAAAGTCTTTTAAAGTGATCCTTACTTTAGCTCAGTAGAAATTGGTTTTCAGGCAGTTTAGAGGTTTTTGTAATCCTCAATTTTCATATATTTATGACAGTGATAAAAATTCAGCAATTACTTGTCTGAATACCCAAATACATTTATGGGATTTCTAAAAAAATTCTCACCTTTGGTATTGAAAGTGATCTCTAAGATTCATTACCAGTGTCAGAACTTCACTTAGGCCCTGAACAATATGATCATTTAAGTGATTTAAAAAATCTGACCTTGTCCTTAGCAAAAGAGCACTGGTTCAAAGTGAAAAATGGTTTCCACCCCAGAGGCCTCCACTTGTCCTTGGTAAATTGTGTCTTTAAACGGCAGTCCTCATAATGAGCTGCTGCTCTTTGAGTCAGGCTGTAGCTTTTTCCTTCAATTAGAAGTCGTGCTGATTACAGTGTTAGCATTTTTTAATATCTCCAGGCAGCATTCATTCCTCTGTGTGGTTGG
>NW_007864000.1:0-611 GCF_000696425.1 Galeopterus variegatus
TTTATTGTTCCTTTATAATTTTCCAGTAGTTAAAAGAGGGAATTTACAATTCCTTACACCCAGATTTCTCAGATTGTATCTTAATTTAATACATATGTCCCTGCTCCTTTGTAGTACCCTAATTAACTTCATTTGGCTTTTGTCAACTAGTCCATAATTGCAAAGATCTAGAAAAGTGGGTCACCTAAGATAAATTCACATGTAGTTTGTCTGCTTTTTCCCCTGTCTTTTAGCATTTCCATTAGAAAATTTGTGTAGATAAATGCAGACCCATATCTCACAAAGTGTATTCTGCAAAGTGATAACGGATATTTCTTGAAAAAGTTATTCTGTGATCAAATAAGTTGGGAAATACTTAATTAAAACAGAATTTTCTGTGCAACATTAAAATGGAAGTTCCATCAGGTCAAGAATTTTGTCTGTATTGGTCTCTGCTGTGTCCCCCATGCCTAGAATACTGCCTGACACTTAGGAGGCACTGAATGAATATTTGTTGAGTGACTTAATAACTTTTCAGAGCCTTTAATAGCTTTTTATTCATTGTAAATTCCCAGGAAAGGAATGCTATACATAGCTTCCCAAACAGTTTTGACTAGGGAACTCTCTTTCTT
>NW_007864001.1:0-611 GCF_000696425.1 Galeopterus variegatus
AGCTACGATGCTAAAATTTTATGTGATGTGTATTTCATCACGATAAAAAATGGAAAAACAAGGAAAACAAATAAGGCTTTCTCAGACTAACAAAAATTGAGAGAGTTTATTGCCAGTATACTTGCCTTACAAGAAATGTTAGGGGCCGGCCCAGTGGCGCACTGCGATAGTGCGCCGCTTGGGAAGTGCGGCGGTGCTCCCGCCCGAGGGTTCGGATCCCACATACGGACCGGTTCCCGCTCACTGGCTGAGCGAGGCGCGGGAGCAACACCGAGGGTTGCGATCCCGTTGCTGGTCCCCGGTCCGGTACGGGGGCAACACTGAGGGTTGCGATCCGTTGCCGGACACGGAAAAAGACAAAAGAAAAAAAAAAAAAAAAGAAATGTTAAAAGAAGTTCTTCAGGCAGAAGGAAATGATATAGTTTAGAAACTTGGATCTACATAAAGATAGGAAGAGCATTAGAGAAGGAATAAGTGAAGGTAAAATAAAAACTTTTATTTTTTCTTATTAATTGATCCAACAGATAACAGATTTTTCAATAATAATAGTAACAATGTACTCAGTTATAGCTTATGTAAAAGTGAAACGAATGACACTAAACATACAAGAG
>NW_007864002.1:0-611 GCF_000696425.1 Galeopterus variegatus
TCATATGGCAGTTCTATCTGTAGTTGCTTGAGGAACCTCCATACCATTTCCCACAATGGCTACACCAACTTACAGTCCTACCAACAGTGTAGGAGGGTTCCCCTTTCTTTGCATCCTCTCCACCATTTGTTATTCTCTATCTTTCTGGTAATAGCCAGTCTAATGGGAGTGAGATGATATGTCAATGTGGCTTTGATTTGCAGTTCCCTGATGCTGAGTGATGTTGAACATTTTTTCATGTATCTATTGGCCGTTTGTATATCTTCCTTTGAGAAATGTCTATTTAGCTCCTTTGCCCATTTTTTAATCTGGTTATTTTTTTTTTTTACTATTAAGTTGTTTGAGTTCCTTGTATATTCTCGAAGCACTATGTTAAGCACTGTGTGTGTGAGAGAGAGAGAGAGAGAGAAAGAGAGAGAGAGACAGAGAGAGAGAGAAGATATAGACTCTACATTCATAAAACAAAACAAATGTTAACTGGCAGAAATAATATAAACATGCAGTTCTTAGTCAGAAAAATAACTTAAAAATTTTTTTATTGTTTAAAAAAAATGTAATTGTTACTGGCAAGGAATTTGGAGCCAAAGCCCTTCACCCATTGCGTCCTAGGA
>NW_007864003.1:0-611 GCF_000696425.1 Galeopterus variegatus
AGCTCTTACATTCCTTTCCTCATCTAAACCCATATATTCTTTTGAGCTTTATTTTGTGCTTCGAGCATTTAGGTGGGTTTTTCTTGGGAGTTTCATGATAAGATATTTGTAGTAGAGAAGGTCGAGGGGAATTTAATAGCCAAGTGCACATTCTTTCTTTGCATAGTACAATGTGAAAGCTTTGTCATGGGTGGAGAGAGGAGTCTTTTTGCTCACAATAAGTCGTCTGTTTCCCATTTAACCTCAGGAAAAATACCCAACTTTCATTACATATTAGTTTGTTAGTAGAACTCTAAGATTTCATATTCAAAACTTCTGAGCATATCAGATTGTTGATGTTAAACTGCAGTTGACTTTATTTTTTTTAGGAGACAGGTGGTAGGAAATAATTCTTATCACATCTTTACCTTCTTTCACAGGAAAATGGTATTGGCCTCCAGTTTTCCTACCCGCCCCCCCCCCAAACTCTAGAATTATGCCTGCTTAAAGCCACAGCTGTATGATTCAGTACAGATTGGGGAAAGATGAGCAGCAGCGTCTTGAGGAAAGGAATGAGGTTTTTGGTAGTGGTATTTCTATAAGACTAGGAATAAGTGAAGTCACACCTCTTC
>NW_007864004.1:0-611 GCF_000696425.1 Galeopterus variegatus
CTATTTGTTCAAGAATATTTGTAGAGCAAAGAGCTTTGGAAAATAAAAATACTGTCTCTCTGTCTCTGGGGCAAAAGGCAGATTTGTTGGTTGTCTAGTGTAAGAAAGACAATATGTTCCTCCGGGGCAAAGGCCCTTTATAAAACATTGGGATTAAGCTTGAGGTTGAGGTTCCTCTCCCGTAATGCAATCCACTATATATGCAGCCGCCACCTGTCTAGTCACATCAGCCTGTGAAAATTGGGCTTAGGGAGCCAATGCAAGAAAATTATCATACTCCTATGGCTATTAGTCGACTCCAGTCTACTGCTGTTGCTATGAGTAATACATTTATTTTGACTCCAGAAGCTCTTGTCTTCTGCCAGCATCCATGGTACTATGGCAGGCTAGCTTGTCAGCTTGTAAAAAATGTAAAATCTCAGATCTTTCACTGTTCTTGACATTATGTTTCAGGTACCTTGCTGCATAAATAAAGCAAAATAAACTGTATCCTTGCCTTTACATAGCTAGTTATCTACCTTGAGATGCTTTTGTTTGAGGCAAGAATGACTCGGGAGAAGAAAATGTATTACATGACCAATGATTTTTTTTTTTTTTTTTTTTCCCTATTA
>NW_007864005.1:0-611 GCF_000696425.1 Galeopterus variegatus
GGTTTGTTCTCTTCTGAAACGTCAACGTATTGTTGTGGTCTTTTCTTTCTTTCTTTCTTTCCTTCCTTCCTCTCATAACTGGCTGCTAGGGAGGGACGGAGGGAGGGAGGGAGGGTGATTCTCATATTTTAAAGAAACAGCAAAGCTGAGGTTTGCACCCAAGTCTGATCGGTACCGCACAGGATTTTATAGCCATCAAGCAGGGTGATGGAGAGAGTGACTCGCTGCAAAGGGTATTTACATACAAGTTGATGCTGTTGCAAATGCTCATGTGTCAGGGACTGAGCTTCACTTTTCTCCTGTGTAAGATGGGATTCTAAGAGTATCCTCTTCGTAGACTTGCTGTGATGATTAAAAGAGATAAAGTTGTCAAGACTTGTGGTTCAGTCCCTGCAACAACACAAAGCCTGACAAGCAACATTATTATGATTAACAAAATATGTATTGTCTGAATAGAAATAGAGGGGACACTTTATCATAGCTGGGAAAACACTATATCTACCGTAGCTGCTTTGGGGCCACTCTGGGTGGGGCTGACTCACCTACAGCAAGTTTTTCCAAAAGCTATCTATGTGACCTTGTCAAATTGATACCTCGTGGCTTTATCTCTC
>NW_007864006.1:0-611 GCF_000696425.1 Galeopterus variegatus
TCAATTAATGTAACAATGGCCATTCTAACCCAGAACATAGAAAGTCATCATTTCTAAATACTCCTTTAAAAAGTCCGAGTAAACCAACCTCTCACCCTATCTGTGGTTTAACTCGTTCATTTACCACAAGTAAAACCATTTTTTTAAAAAAATTAAAACTATATTCAGGACATAGCAAGAGAAAGGGCCACATCAGGAAGGAGATTCTTTTCAAGTCAACCTAGAGGACAGAAGTTTTCAATACTTAAGCTTGCCTTCACATTTCAAAGACTTTCTTCTTTAAAAACAAAACAAAACAAAAAAACCAAGATTAATACTACGATGAAGCAACAATGAACGTTCTCTCAACATTGTCCATTCTGCTACCCAACCAAGAAATGCTGTCAAACTTACAGTATAGCTTAGCACAGCCAAAAAAGTCTAAATGCCCAAGTTGTTTTTGGGGTCAGGAGTCACTAGGATGTGGGGACAGCAAGAACCAAGTCCAGAAGCAAAACACATCCACATGTTGAGTAACTTTCCCTGACAATGTATTACTTCCCACTAATCCTAGGTTCCTAAGCAATTTTTCCTAATTACAAAATTGAATAATACCAACCTATTTATTCTCT
>NW_007864007.1:0-611 GCF_000696425.1 Galeopterus variegatus
TTAAGTTATCAAAGTCATTATTTACATCTTTTTATAATGTGTCTCCATTAAAAAATTATTTTAGTTATAGTTATTTTTGATACTTTTGTCTCAACTTTTATACTAGCATTAAAATTGATTTATGTGCCATCATTACAGTATTAGAATGTTCCAAATATGACTATATACTTGCCTTACCATTACCAGTAAGTTTTATACTTTTATACTATTTGTATGTTTTCATATCATGATTTAGTTTTCTTTTATTTCAACTTGAAGAACTTCTTTTAGCATTTCTTGTACAGCAGGTCTAGTGGTGATGAATTTCTTTAGCCTTTGTCTGCCTGGAAAGTATTTATTTCTTTATTTTTCAGGTAAATCATTATTGATTGCTAGGGTTTTTTAGTTTGTTTGTTTTTTTTCCTTTCAGCTCTTTAAATGTATCATCCTACACTTTCTTGGCCTGTAGATTTCTGCTGAGAAATCTGCTGATAATCCTCTGGAGATTCCCTTGTATGTAAATAACCACTTTCTCTTGTTGCTATCAAAATTTTCTCTTCACCTTTGACTTTTTTTTCTCTTTTCCATTGTAATGTGTCTTGGTGAATATCTCATGATATTCAGCCTATTTA
>NW_007864008.1:0-611 GCF_000696425.1 Galeopterus variegatus
CTAATCTTGGTAAAAGCAAAACCTGTAGAAATCTTATCCTGTTACAAAGCACACACACACCCGTGATCTATTAGAAGTATATTTATATTACTACTTACTAATTACTTAAATGGACAACCGAGATAACGGTAATTTGCCGTGGTTTGCTCAAGTGGATGAACTGAGTAGGTAGCCAAACTAAGAGTGGAATCTGAGCCTCATGAGTTGGTGACCACACAAATTATGTATTCATTTGACAAACACGCATTAGACTACTTTTATAGCCAGACACCGTGACAGAGCATTTATGTATGTATACGGAGTGCTACCTGACCTCAAGAAGTTTGCAGTTTAAGTACACCTAAATAAATCTTAACGAGCTTGTAGTAGGTGCCATCAAAGAGATAAAAATAGAATGCTATGGGATGACTAAGAAAGGAAATATTATTGCCAGTTGCAGGATCAGTTGACACCTCAAGGAGTTGTGGCCTTTGAGCTGGGCCTTAATTGATCAGTGGATTTACATATGCAGAAATAAAGGAGATAAAGAACATTCTAGGTAGAGAAAATTTCACGACTTGGGGCCAGCTGTGAGGATCGTGGTTAACTGCTGCCAGGGAGGATGGGGGGGG
>NW_007864009.1:0-611 GCF_000696425.1 Galeopterus variegatus
GCGATCCGTTGCCGGACACGGAAAAAGACAAAAAGGAAAAACAAACAAACAAACAAAAAAAACCCACAATACCATTTACATTAGCACCAGAAAAATTAAATATATAGGAAAACATGTACAAGATCTATATAAGGAATACTACAAAACTCTGATAAAAGAAATCAAGATCTGCGCAAATGGAGAAATATCCTATGTACATAGATAGGAAATTTCAATATTGTCAAGATGTCAGTTCCTCCCAACTTGATCTGTAGGTTCAATGCAAACCTAATAAAAATTTCAGTAAATTATTTTGTGGATATCAACAAACTTATGCTAAAGTTCATGTGGAAAAACAAAAGGCTGAGAAAAGTCAATGCACTATTGAGGGAGAAGAAAAGTTGGGCCTCCCCAACCTCAAGGCCGACTATGAGGCGGCAGCAATCAAGAGTGAGCTGTTGGTGAAAGGACAGACAGTGGGTCAGCGGAGCAGAAAGGAGCCCAGAGATGGAGCCCAGAGATGGAGACCGAAATACAGTCAACTGGTCTTTGAGAAGCAGCAACGATGATACAATGTAGCAAAAAACAAATGGTTCTGGCACATCTGGCCATCCACATGCAAAAAAAAAAAA
>NW_007864010.1:0-611 GCF_000696425.1 Galeopterus variegatus
TCAGAGTAATAACATTCAAGTTTCTAGGAAGAAAATGAAAAATTATATACCACTTTATTTGGTGATTATTCAACCAAGTTAGTGATTTATATCACTTTCAGGGAAGTAGGAGTAAGAAAAAAAAAAACTTTCTAATGTCAGGAAACATAGGAGATAGGACCTTTGACATGTAAAGATCTGAAAAGAGATGTTTGCACAAAAGATGGACATATATGAGAGTTAGTCTCACCTACGGGGAAAAAAAGTGTGAAATTACTGTGTCTCAAGTATATGTGATCAGTTTGTTTTAACATAAAGTTTTCTTTTTTTTTTTTTTTCCTTTTTGTCTTTTTTACTGACCGGTAATGGGATCGCAACCCTTGGTGTTGCGTCCACACCTCGCTCAACCAGTGAGCGGGAACCGGTCTCCACATGGGATCCGAACCCTCGGCAGGAGCGCCGCCGCGCTCCCAAGTGACGCACTCTCCAGTGCGCCACCGGGCCGGCCCCATAAAGTTTTTTATAAAATACAGTTTCTTCATAACCAGCATGATGGACTAAAATTTCTAACTAATAACTTACAACATATCCAGATATATCTTACGATGGAGAAAAATCTAATATAGTTTGGC
>NW_007864011.1:0-611 GCF_000696425.1 Galeopterus variegatus
TAAGATCCCTAATGAGTGAAAGAGTAGGGAGATACTGGCCTAAAGGTGATGAGCTGGAAGGAAGAGGTGTGAATGAAGGACCTACCATGCATAAGTTCAAGGGGGCTGAGGCCTGTGGGCTTTTGGGGGGCAGCCTGTAGACAAGTGAGTGACTGGTGGGTATGTCACTGGATGGTGACTGGGTAGTGAGGGATGATTTCTGAGGTGAGAGCATGGGTTACTGCTGTAGCATCCTCTGAAGTGCAGGGCAAAACCTCAATCCAACCTGAAAAGGTATCTACTAAGGTTAGAAGATACTGTGTCATTTTGTGAGGAGAGTAATATAAGGGCTGAAGAAGGTGTAGTAGGAGTTCTTACCCTATATGAAGTGAATTATGGAAATCTAAAAGGATTTTCTCAGCTTGTGTGGTAGGGAAGACATAGCAACCGGAGAGAGTATACCAGTTGTCCTTTCTCTGTGCCCCCAACTGTTGGAGGGGTCAACTGTTGGAGGTGTTGTATTAATTGGGGTGTGTGTTGGGATAAGGGCATAGGGTCCATGAGAAGGACTTGAGCAGGAGAGGAAGAGTCGGGGCCTAGTGACTGAGCAGCCTGTTTTGAGGTTAGATCCA
>NW_007864012.1:0-611 GCF_000696425.1 Galeopterus variegatus
GCTACTTAGTAAGTTCTTGATAAATGTTAAAAAAACAAAACAAAACAAACAAACAAAAAAAACCACTGCCAAAAACCAACCAACCAAACAATAAAAAACAAAACCGTGTCTAAAAATGCTGGCAGGCAGTGGCTCAGATTTTCACTAATGTTAGTTAGAACATCAAATTGAAATTTGTATACTTAGAAAACATTTCCAAGGGCGAAACAAAGTTGGGTTTTATTATAAAATTGCTGAATTGATGGCTCTCCAGTAGTGGTTCTCAATCAGGGCAGATTTTGCCCCTATTGGCATCTAGTAGGTAAGGCCAGGTATGCTGCTAAATACCCTACAATGCCCAGGTCAGTCTCTGCAACAAAGAACCATCTGGCCCCAAATGACAAGAGTGCAGAGATTAGAAAACTGCTCTAGGGGATGGAAGGAAAGCTTCAGAATTAGAAAACATGAGGATGATATGATCTATCTTAAATATTTAGACAGCTTGACTTGTATTATGCTTTCTTTCTCTTTAGGAGGTTCACTGAATTTACAACAAGTCTCATCAGGAGCGGTGTCTGCAGGTGTTATAGAACAGGAGAGCAGGACATTCTTTTGTAGCTCCAGAAGATTCT
>NW_007864013.1:0-611 GCF_000696425.1 Galeopterus variegatus
TAGCCTTCTTTCTTTTTTTAAAAAAAGAATGCAGTTGTGCATTATTGAGGCACAACTGATATACAAAGAACTGCACATGTTGAATGTGTACAATTTTTTTTTCCTTTTTGTCTTTTTTACTGACCGGTAGCGGGATCGCAACCCTCGGTATTGCGCCCGCACCGCGCTCAGCCAGTGAGCGGGAACCGGTCTCCACATGGGATCCGAACCCTCGGCAGGAGTGCCGCTGAGCTCCCAAGCGGTGCACTCTCCAGTGCGCCACTGGGCCGGCCCGAATGTGTACAATTTGATGAGTTTGGACATATGCAGACACCCATAATACCGTCACCACAATCAAGGTAATTGATATGTTCACCACTTCTCAAAATTTCCTTTTGTCCCTTTTTTTTACTTGGTGGTGTTAGGAATACTTAACATGAGACCTACCCTCTTAACACATTTGAAGTGAACAGTATTGTATTGATAATGTTTAACCTTATTTCTAAAATAAAATATTAGCTTACACATATATAGCTCATAGCTCTTCTTCTGTACCAGATACTGTTCTAAGTGCATTACGTATATGAGCCAAATTAAGTCTTAGAAAACCTTAAGACTTAAGTTTTACTATT
>NW_007864014.1:0-611 GCF_000696425.1 Galeopterus variegatus
ATTTTAATGAAATATATATGGCATTTTGGTAGACTGCTTAATGCACATGTTATAAATATATCTCTTATTAACCCTTCTGATGTGTAAAGACCTAGGTAGACACCTTTTCACTTCAATTTGCAAAAGTTCTAATTCTATTTTTCAAGGAACTCAACCTTTAATCATTGAAACTGAAAGGGGTATAAAAAAGCAGCTACTCAGATTTGGAGCTGGATGTCCTGCAACCAAGCAGGCAAGGAGCAGCCCATTTCTTGTGGTAAGTAAAGTATATATTGCCCCCAGCACAGGTGGCAGTGCAGTTGTTGAACTTCCCCCACTGGTGAGCTAAGATGGTATACCAGTGAAAAGAAATTCATGAGACGGTGCAACTTATCAATGGTTTGGAAAACATAGGTGAAATAGTAATTGTAAGAATAATGAAATCAGATAGCTAGTACTCAGAAAAATGAAAAGATAATAAAAGTTGACTTTAATTAATTATCAATTCAAAGATAAGTGTTAAACTTAGAGTGCTTCATTGATAGTGCATAAAAGGGGCCCTCATCTCCTCCCGTGATAGGACAGAGAAATCCGAGGACCAGGATCAGGACTTAATCTTAAGAGGATCTGAG
>NW_007864015.1:0-611 GCF_000696425.1 Galeopterus variegatus
TTTACTAAGCAAAAGAGAAATCCCAATATACATAGTATTATAATTCCCAGCTTAAGCAGGTCCACAAAGATAGATCTTGTTCCTGAGGAGATCCATGAAAACATGTTCTCTAATAGATTAAATCCAGATTCCTTAGGGGACATTTGGTGGATCCAAGTGGCTTGTTGTCTAATCTTATCTAGATGGCTTTCAACCTTAGCAGAATAGTAAACACAACAGGATGTATTAGCCATAGCACAAACACCACCTTCTTCAGTCAGTACATAGTCTAGTGCCATTCTATTATCTAAAATTTCCCTAACGGGCCGGCCCGTGGCTCACTCGGTAGAGTGAGGTGCTGATAATACCAAGGCCCCGGGTTCGGATCCCATATAGGGATGGCCGGTTTGCTCACTGGGTGAGCGTGGTGCTGACAACACCAAGTCAAAGGTTAAGATCACCTTACCGGTCATCTTTAAAAAAAAAAAAAGTAAAAAATAAAAAAATAAAATTTCCCTAACGAAGGAATTTAATCTCTGTTGTTGAGTAAGTAGTGCCTGTGTAGTTTTATTGGAAAGTATTTCCACAGTAAAGAAAAGATTCCTGAGCACATGTTTATGAGCTGCTATACC
>NW_007864016.1:0-610 GCF_000696425.1 Galeopterus variegatus
TGGTAGAAGTAAATAATACTGGCAACAAAAATTTCTGTTAACATTACAGTGGGAGTTGCAGCCACTATACGTTTCTCTCCCCCTTGTCCCAGCTACCTACTTATTATTAAAATTTTAAAGAAGTTTTGAGATGCATCTAAGCTGATGTTCTGTATCTATTGTTTTTGCCATATTTTATATTCCATCTCTATAGTAAACAAATAGTAATTTGGAGAATGCAATAGAGAAAATTCCCCAGAATGTACGGCAGAAGCATAGTGAGAGTTTTCCTTATTCCTGCCTCTGCTACAGATTTCATATCTGACTGCTGCACTTTAGATGTCTTGCATTCCTTTCCTAGTCCCCTTTTCAACTCTGCCTTTGCCTTCTAGTATTCTATCCTATGTATCCCTGCCTTTATTTCATGAAAGATGAGAAAATTATTTCTAATATTTTCTTTATTTTCCTACAGAATCATTTTGGAGTATGATCTGAGTCTTCTGGGACATGCTCCTTTTGGTCTAGAATTTTCTCATGGCATTCATTATTTCCCCCCTGTCATTTTCTAGGAGTGTGGGGAGTCTATCCAGGTGAGGCATTTGCCACTAGATTGGGGGTGGTGGTGAGTGAC
>NW_007864017.1:0-610 GCF_000696425.1 Galeopterus variegatus
TGTTTCAGATTTTGGATTATTTTGGATTTTGGAATATTTGCATTATCCCTAATCTGAAAATCTGAAGTCTGAAATGCTCCAATGAGCATTTTTTTTTTTTTTGAGTGTCATGTCAACACTTCAAAAGTTTTGGATTTTGAAGCATTTTGGTTTTTGGATTTTTGGATAAGGGATACATATTTTGGGTTTAGGATTAGGGACCTGTATTTTGGATATCTAAGGTAATTAAGCCAAGCCTCAGTCATCCTCTGTTTTTTATGTTTATACAATATATTTAAATTTTGTGGTTATATTTGAAGTTTGGTTCATTGCACTATTAAGCCATCTGATTCTTTCATTCATTGTGATTTATTTTATGTCTTAGATCAATGTCATGGAAAGTTGACTAGTAAACCTGTATTTTCATAGAATTCATCAGAATGTATCATCAGAGTATGTAAAGAACAGGATGAATGTCAGAACTCTGTTGCATAACACAGATTTTTCTCCAAGTTATATCATCCCATTAATTAGGCTAATTAATTAGCACCCAAGGGTAAATGGTGTAGGTCTAAGAGACAGTACGTGCTAAATTCTTTTTCATTATCACTTCAGATACTTCCTCTTCTCT
>NW_007864018.1:0-610 GCF_000696425.1 Galeopterus variegatus
TATGGTAGATCTATCTGCAATTGTTTGAGGAACCTCCTTACCATTTTCCATAGAGGCTGCAAAATATACATGTGACAAAGGATTAATATCCAGAATATGCAAGGAACTGAAACAACTTTACAACAAAAAAACAAGTAACTCAATTAAAAAATGGGCATTTCTCAAAGGAAGATATAAGAATGGCCAACAGACACATGAAAAAATGCTCAACATCACTCAGCATTCAGGAAATGCAAATCAAAACACACTGAGATACCATTTCACCCCAGTTAGGATGGCTAATATCCAAAAGACAGAATGATAAATGCTGGCGAGGTTGCAGAGAAAAAGCAACTCTCATACATTTTTGGTGGGACTGCAAAATGGTGCAGCCTCTATGGAAAATGGTATGGAGGTTCCTCAAACTATTGCAGATAGATCTACTCTGCCTGGGTTTAATGAACATCTTAAATAAAATCAGTGAATTAAAATAAGGAGTCAATAGAACCAGAGAATTTTTGTGAGTCATTTAATGAGAGCATTTTTCACATTTGTTTTTAAACCTAATTGAAAATAATAGGATTTAGATAACTAATAAGTCACTTCTACTCAGTTTAACAGAAAACATTTT
>NW_007864019.1:0-610 GCF_000696425.1 Galeopterus variegatus
GTAGCTCGGACCAATCAGATTCCCTTTCTCAACCAAACCGCGTTCGCGCTCACCTATTGCAACCTGGTGGAGGTGCCCGAGAGTGACTCTCTCTTCTGCCCTCAAAAGTTAAAAAGCTTCTTCATTGTAAGACAGCAGCTTCAGAGGCCCGTCCCCTCACCTGGCCCCTTGGCCCTTACCCACTTCTCAAGCCGGTATGAGCGAACATTAGTCGATACGATTTTGGAGAAGCCAACTTCTCTGCCACAGCAGCACCACTCAAAAGCCTCCAGGTGGGACCGGTAACCAAGCAGCAGGTCTAAACACAAGTGAACCTTCGGACAGAGCCCTGGCACCCAAGCATTCTAAGAGGATGCGTGCAGGGGCCTCGGGTGGACCAAAGGTTGCTGAATGACATCAGCAATCACTAGGTAAACGGAAAGTTCGTTCTCATTTGTATTTGTTGAAATGGCCACACATCAGTTCTCCCTAACCTTGGGCCTGGCTACGCCCCCTACTTTGCCTTCCACTGTGTCATCCAAGTCCCCTACGCAGCACTGAAGGATAAGTAAAACTCTTTCCAGATCACCCGTTCTGGCCACCAGATTGATCTTTCCCGAGATGTCTGAGT
>NW_007864020.1:0-610 GCF_000696425.1 Galeopterus variegatus
AGTGCTTAGTTGAGGTTTTATCGTATTTTTGGTTATTGGCATCCTGTGGTTTTTATGTACCGTTTTTTGCCTTTCAGTTAATTGGGACATGAAGATCTATGAAAGCTTTCTCTTGTATCATGACATTTTATTCATTTATTTTTTAAATTTATTTATTTATTTATTAATATTTTTAATTTTTTACATTCTAAGATGTTGTTGCAGAGCAGTTGGGAGGAAGGAGGAGAGGAGAAATGAGAGGGAAATAGGGTGGGAAGAGGAGGAAGGAGGACAGGCATGGTCAAGCCTGTGGCACCCCCTTCATTCCAGCAGGGGAGACCAGGAAGCTTCCAGTGGCAGCTCAGTCATTGCTGGGCTGGTTGCAGGTGTCAGAGGGGCATTAGTGAAGTCCTTGCCCCCTACCACCACAGCTCAGGAGCCAGGAGTTTTCTGGTGGCAGCTGGTGGTGGTTGCTGGTCTGGTTGCAGATGTCAGAGGGGCATGGCTGAGGCTTTTAGCCCCAGCTCAGGAGCCTGGAGCATTTCTGGCAGCTGCTAGGTGGTCATTGCTGGGCTTGGTGTACATGTTGGGGGACATAGCTGAGGCCCTCACCACCCCCACCCTGGCTTAG
>NW_007864021.1:0-610 GCF_000696425.1 Galeopterus variegatus
GGAGGAAGGGGCAGATGTCCTGGAGCTCCATCCACTAAAAGTCACTGGCAAGAGAATGGGCGTTAACCATTCCCGGAAAAGTAATTTCTGGGCCTCATCTGTATCTGAACTTTAAACTCTTATTTTAAAAAACAGTTTTATTGGGGTGTACTTGACAAATGAAAATTGTGTATAATTAAGGTGAACAACTTGATGTTTTGTCACATTGTGAAATGATCACCACCAAGGTAATTAACATATCTGTCACCTCACATGGTCACCTTTTTCTTTTTCTTTTCTTTTCTTTTTTTTTGCAATGAGAACACTTCAAGTCTTCCCCTCATAGCAAATTTCAAGTATATAATACAGAATTGTTAACTATAGTCACCATGCTGTACATTAGATTTCCAGAATTTACTTATCTTGCATAACCAAAACTTTGTACCCTTTGATAACATCACCCCATTTTCCCTCTCTCCACTGTTGGCAATTACCATTCTCTCTCTGCTCCTATGAGTTTGATTATTTTAGATTCCACATATAAGTGAGATCATGCAGTATTTGTCTTTTTGTGCCTGGCTTATTTCACTTAGCATAATGTCCTCCAGATTCATCCATGTTCTTGCAAATG
>NW_007864022.1:0-610 GCF_000696425.1 Galeopterus variegatus
ACAAGACAGGGCTGCTGGGAGGATAAGATACACAAGCCCCTGGAGTCATTGCTGGCATAAAGGAGATGCTCAGTAAGTCTTAGATCCCTTCTCCTCTTTGGCAATATTACAACTGAATCGTTTTCCCTGAAAGAATTTGAATTTGCAAGAAGTGCTCCCCAGAAGTTAACCGCTTCTTCTGATGCTTTTGGACCTGCAGCATCATCAAGGGCCACCAGGTGGTGGTGGTGCCTGTTAGGGGACCTTAGGTCGAGGGTTCTTCACATCAGGGTATACAATCAGTTTCTCAGGGTTAAGCACTAAGTTCTATTTCCAGTATGCTTCTTTCCACAATATTATAACCTCACTAAGACAACCAATTCTACACATTAAATGCAAGCCACCCCCACATGCATATTAATAATATATATATATATATATATATATTATTAGTAAGAGTCTTATTATTAGAAATAAGACTGAATGAAAAAGAACTATTCATACATCACATAACTTCCTGATTTCCTTAAACTGGCTTTAATTGTTTCTTAACTTAATCTAACCTTGATTTTAGTCCCCTCATGTTAATTGCAATTCACTTTTATGTTGGCAGAAGGCTAATAGTCTCTGG
>NW_007864023.1:0-610 GCF_000696425.1 Galeopterus variegatus
AAATCAAGAAGACAGAGTACTGAAAGCAGAAATATTGTCAGTAGCTGAAACCAGACTCAGCATTTGAGAACTTGAAGCAACCTTAGAATGACCTGCCTACTCCACCAAAGTGGCCAAAGTGGAAATTGAGCCACACAGAGGGACAGTGACTTGCTCAGTTTCGCACAGCACTGTAGAGCCTTGAGTAGAAGCAGGTCTCAACAGAAGCACAACAGTAAAGACATTATGTCTTACCCTGAGGTATATACATGTGTGCAGATTTTAAGTCTGGAGTGGAAAGTAGAATGTGAGTGAGGTTTGATGGAGAAAAATAATTATATTGTACTGTCCTGGCATATATTGTAGACCTAAAAGTAGGGTATAGTAGAGATAGAACAAAAAATACAATTTTTTTCCTTTCCTCAAAGCCTTATACAATCTGAGCACAAGGAAAGTACTCATTTCCTGTTTGTTGAACTGACTGGGGACTTTGGACATATGCACACTGGCCAGACCTCCCACACAATAGAATTATAGAATTCAGAGTGTCCAGCATAGTCCTGATTTGCTTGCTGACGATTCAGTCACCCAGAAGGTCAAGAGAGTATCTCAGAGCTTTGTTATTCTGTGC